>NW_024868659.1:25328-25486 GCF_013358625.1 Macadamia integrifolia | reverse complement strand
CCTGGATCTTCAAACTGAGAGAGATTAGGAATTCTCTCTATTTCTTAGATTCACGGACCAAATTTGATTCAGTGGGGGTTTTGTGGTCGGTCCATGACCCCTAGATGCCGAAGGCGTCCTTGGGGTGATAAACACCAAAATGAGCAATATTCACTGAG
>NW_024868659.1:18682-25308 GCF_013358625.1 Macadamia integrifolia | reverse complement strand
TAGCAGCGGCGAGGAAGAACTCGCCCTGAAACCCTAGCTTCGTGAAAACCCTAGAATACAATGACTCTCAACAAGCAACAGTACATTATATATATATATATATATACTCCAAATAGCGGTTCGACCCTCTGCTTCCATGACAGATCTCAGAAAAATTCCCATTCGGGTCGCCACCAAAATATGTCGGATCGGGTCAATCTTCAAAACGGGTCAAGAATTCGAGACAAACTTAACATGGCCGAAGTGAGAAGCAAAAATATTCTGATAAAGATGTTCCTCAGTAATATCATCATGACTTTCGAAGTCATGTGCGGTAGCAATACCAAACCAAATATGGGCAGCAGAAATTTTGTATCTCTTTTGGCTCATCTTTTCATCACATTCCACGAGATTGCAACAAGACTACATATACCCTTGTTAGGAAGGCACTGTCATTGCCGAGTTTAACGGTTTCGTCTAACTCCACTCAGTGCCACTCAATGGCTTCAAGATCTCTGTATTACCAAAGTAATTGGTTAAACTCGTGCCTTAGATCAATAAATTTATTTTTTACCAAAAAAAAAAAAAAAAAGTGCAGGTGATTGGGACTCATATGGCTATTTTTTTCTTTTTTAACTATTAAATTCTTCCAATACAACAATTCTTCAAAAACACTTCTTTGCTGTTTGGAACTACCAGGGCAGAATTTCATCGAAGAAATGATGGGAAAATTCAGAATCAATTGAAAGTAGGTCTTCCAGAAAGGAAGAAACCCACAATATCTTAGAGGGGATAAGACACTCCCTATTTGTTTTATCTCAGTCTTTGAATATCATCTAATGCTTACCTTAGTCAAACAAACCATTGGATAGTTGCTCCCCATTTGAATTAGTCATGTGTGAACAGGGACGAAGGATGGAAGAGAGGCGCTCTGAAGGTGATGATATGGATAATGGTGATCGTGAGGCTTTGGATCGAGGACCCCCTCCTCAGGGGCCAGAGGTGAATGCACCTACTCGTTCTTATGCAAGGGCGGTAGGTCTCGCCTCATGGCCTGCAATTGATTCGCTCCTAGAGCCGATTCAAGCAGGAAATATTACAAGGATCGTCATACCACAGAATGATTATGAAGCAAAGAGACAGAATTTAAGGTTTGCTCTAATAGGCCGTGTAAATTTTCGTCTTTTATCTTTGGATGATTTACGTCAAGAGGCAAGAGATAACTGGAAATTGAGTCAAGGGGTTGTGATGCACCCTCTGGGAAAAGGCTATGCCATTTTTCAATTTCGATGTGAGGGTGATAAGGCGGCTATTTGGAGAAGAACCCCTTTGCGTGTGCGTGGACAGTTAATTCGGCTTCAACACTGGAGACCGGATTTTAACATCCATGAGAAAAATTCCTTCACGAAACTCGTGTGGGTTTGGCATGATATCTTAAACCTTCCCTTGGAATATTGGCATGATAATGTCCTTCTCTCCATTGCGAAGGCGGTGGGACGTCCAGTTACCCTGGATAATCATACTAGACAAGGAATTTTGGGATATTTTGCCCGAGTGCTGGTTGAAGTTGATAGCTCGGAAGCTGCTACTCGTGTTGAGGAGGTTCAGGTAGAGAGATTCCAACCAGGTACTACTAAGATTTTTGGCTTTCGTCAGTGAGTAATATATGAAGATAATTGTGCAAAGTGTGGTTTCTGTAAGCGGATGGGTCATCAAGTAAATAATTGTCGACTCAAAAAGATGGAGGATGAGAAGCAGAGTGCTCGTGACAATGTAAGGGTACCAGGTGCGGTATACGAGGAAGATGGAGTTGACTCGGATAGGGGTGACTCGTTGGGTATCTCTGGATCTTCTTTGGAAAGAAAATTTTCAAATCTGCCTCTCCAAAATCAGATTTTGAACAATAAAGGGAAGTTACCTATTGAAGAGGGAAACGGATCTGCTGGAGAATCACAAAATAATATCTCTTCTCAACTTCCAAATCTAGAAGAAGGTGAGATTCAAATTAATTTGAATTTGGCTAATACAAATCTCCCTATTTTGGAAAATGTGGGATTAGCACAGGAGAGAGTTGAATCAGAGAAGGAATCTAGTGATGACGTGGAGGGGTCTAATTCTGGTTCTGAATCAGAATTAGAATCTGATTCAGACCAGGATTCTGGTTCAAAAGAGAGTGGACCATATCAGGTCTGATCTTCCCCAGTCTATGATACGGTGGATACTTCTCAGCAGGAAGTCTCTTTGGCGAGGGTGTCGCAGGGTCCTGTGAGAATGTCATCGCGCACAAAGAGAACGGGACTAATTCAGGGATCCAGTCGGGGCGGCCTGACGAGCAGGGGTGGTCAGATTTCTTCCTCTGGGCATGGTCCGGCCCCTACCTCTACAATTAGTAGAAGGGAGATTGCTGTGATGGGAGCTCAGGCAGTGGATAGAGCTGTTTTGATGGGTGAGCAGGGTAAAACAGTGGGAGAAAAAAAGGGGAAGAAGAAAAAAGGAGGAGGTCAGACATCTATATCTGACAAGATCGCGGATTCAACAGTTTAATCATGTGTGTTCTTTTCTGGAATATTCGTGGTGTGAAGAAGGAGGCTGGTAAGAGATTTTTACAATCTCTTATTTCAGAGTATTCTCCAGATTTTCTATGTTTGGCTGAACCAATGGTTTAGGTGAGTAAATTCCCTGTTTTATTTTTTAATAAATTGGGATATTCGGCAGAGTGTATCCATAATATCCACCATGAAAGGTTGTCTAACTTGTGGATAATTTGGAAACGTGGTCTGAGGCACCCTTCCATTGTCTCAATGTCGGAACAACAGCTCTCTATTGAGGTCGACTGGCAAGGGAAAAAACTGCTTTTGTCCTTTATTCATGCTAGTTGCTTTAAAATTGAGCGTAGAGATTTGTGGTCGGAATTGGCGGCTATTTCAGCAGCTTCTCTCCCTCTGCTTGTTGTTGGTGATTTTAATGCGACGCTGTTATCTAATGAGAAAAAAGGTCTGGGGAAATTTAATGTTGGATAGGCAGCAGAGTTCCAAGCAATGGTGGATTCTTGTATGCTCATTTCTACCCCTTCACAGGGTAAAAAGTATACTTGGTCAAATAATCGTAGAAGGGGTAATGTCATGGCTGTTCTGGGTAGAAGCTTTCATAATGAGTTATGGATTGATGAATTCAAAAATATTTCTCAGCGAGTTATAAGCTGCACTGCATCTAATCACACTCCCATCTTGATCCATTCAAACGTGATCCAAAAGCCTAGCAACATTCCGTTTCGATTTCATAATTTTTGGATGGAAGATGATAGTTTTCAGTGGGTGGTGAAGCAAGCCTGGTCCCACCAGGTAGGTGGCTGCCCCATTTATATCTTGGCGCAGAAATTAAAGGTGGTGAAAGGGGTGCTAAAAGCTTGGGCAAAAGAAAGATTTCCTAATCTAAATGAGGAAGTGAAAAAAGCTACTTCAGAGCTAAAAAGAGTGCAGGATATTATTGAGGTTTCAGGAATGTCGGATGCCCTCTTTAATGAAGAAGCTAATGCAAAAACAGCCCTTTTAAATGCTAGTAAGATGCAAGAAAAACTGTGGTCTGAGAAGGCTAAATTACGATGGTTGAAAGAAGGCGATCGGAACACAAAATTTTTCCATCTTTCAGTCAAGATTAGAAGATCAAGAAATCAGATTAGTATGTTATGTCATGAAGATGGTTCTTGGATTTCTGATCAATTAGATTTGGCCAACTATATTGTGGATTTTTACAAGAATTTTCACTCTGAAAATCCTGTAGAACCACACTATGAGTTACTTGACCAAATTCCGACAATCATTTCTAATGAAGATAATGCTTTCTTGGATGTTGTTCCCTCAAGGGAAGAAATAAAGATGGCGATATGGAATCTGGATGCAGACAGTTCTCCGGGACCTGACGGCTTTCCAGGTCAGTTTTTCAGAAGTTGTTGGGATATTGTGGAAAATGATTTCTGTAGGGCTGTTTTCTCTTTCTTTTTAGTAGGGAAAATTCCTAAGGGGGTAAATAATTGTTTCCTAACCCTTATCTCTAAAACTGATGGTGCTTCTTCTTTGGATAAGTTTCGTCCCATATGTATGGGAAACTTTTTCTGCAAAGTTTTGTCCAAAATTGCTGCTTCCAGGTTATCTCTTTTTCTCCCAAGATTAATCTCAGAAGAACAAGGTGCCTTCTAGAGGGGTAAAATTATTTCAGAAAATATTAGCCTTGCTTCAGAGTTGGCAAACCTGATGCACTCATCCGTTCGAGGTGGAGGTATGGGTCTAAAGCTAGATGTGCAGAAAGCCTATGATTCTCTGTCTTGGGAATTCCTCTTTGCAACCTTGAAGAAATTTGGTTTCTCTCCCAATTGGATCAACAAAATCCACCAGATGCTGCTCTCAACAAGGATTTCAATTTTGCTAAATGGAGGTCCAGTGGGTTTCTTTGGTGTGGAGCGTGGTCTCAGGCAAGGAGACCCTATTTCCCCAATCCTTTTTATTCTGGCAGAGGAAGTTCTTTGTAGGGGGATGAAGAACTTGATACTGGAAAGGATGATGAAAGCTCTCCCAGGCCCTAAAGGAGCAATTACTCCTTCCCATTTACTTTTCGCAGATGATATTTTTATCTTTATGAATGGGTCAGCTAGGTACGTGAAGCATCTTCATGAGTTTTTATCCAAGTATCAGTCTTTTTCAGGGCAGAAAATAAACTTGGAAAAAAGTAAAATATTTTTTGGGAAGATTGCCCTCATACAAGTCATTTTATTAGTGATTTTCTGGGCATTGCCGTGGCTGATCTCCCTACAAAATATTTGGGGGTGGAGATTTTTAAAGGCAGAGTGAAGAATAGTCATTTGCTTCCTCTTCTGGATAAGATAAAGGGTCGGTTGGCAGGGTGGAAGGGAAAAATTATTTCTATAGCTGGGAGAATTGAATTGGTTAAGTCAGTTATTTCTGGTATTCCCATACACAACTTCTCTGTGTACTGGTGGCTGGATGAAACTATTAAGGTGGTGGAACGGTGGATGAGGAATTTTATTTGGTCAGGTGATATGGAAGTGGCAAAGAAGATTGTTATGAAATGGGAAGGGGTGTGCAAGCCTAAAAAGGAAGGGGGTCTAGGAATTAGAAGGATGAGAGAAGTGAATTTTGCTTGTTTATGTAAACTGGCTAGGCAAATCAAACATGAGGATTCTCTTATGAGCAGATTCTTCAGGGAACGTTTTATCAAGGAAGATGGGTCGCTGCGAAGGGGATATAAGTCTTCATCTATATGGCGGGGCTTGAAAAGAGTTTGGAGTTTCGTTGCGAATAACGAGCAATGGATTCTGGAAAATGGGAAAAAAATTGATTTTTGGTTAGATAGATGGATTGACAATCAATCTATCGCTGAGAAGACAAACTTGGACCCGGTTTTTTTCTCAGATATAAAAGAAAAAGTTTCTGATTTCATATGCCAAGCCACCTGGGACCTCCCTCATGTGGAGTCGGTTTTACTTGCTGAAATTTGGGAGAAAGCTAAACGTATTCACATCCAAGGTGTGAACGACAAATGTTTTTGGCGATTGACCTCTTCAGGTATCTTCTCTATTAAATCTGCTTGGGAAGCAAATAGAGAAAAATATCAGAAAGTGAGTTGGTTTTCTCTTGTATGGAACTCATCTAACCAACCAAGACAAGCTGTTTTTGCTTGGCGGTTAGTTCAAAATAGATTACCAACAGATGAAAATGTTTCTCTTCGTGGAGTGCAAATGGCATCTCGGTGCAGTTTGTGTGGTAAAGATGAAGAATCAATGTCTCACTTATTTTATAACTGTGAATTTGCTCGTAGTTTGTGGAGAGCTTTTTGTGAAGGCTTCGATGTGCAATGGAAACCTTATATGGACATGCTTTCTCTTATTGCATGGTGGAAACAAACAACCAAGAATCTCCATTTTAAAAAGGTGTGGATTACTGGCTTTTCCTTGGTTCCTAGTATCATATGGCAGGAAAGGAATGCAAGAATTTTTGAGGGGGTCTCCAAATCATCTAGACATTGTTTTGCCATGATTAAAAGTGAAATCAGCCTCCAGATGACTGCTGCTACAGGGTCTCCTCTCTCATTTAGTTCCTTAATGTGTGCCAAACGATTGGGGATCTCTAGGGTGCGATACAAGCCAAGAGAGGTAATGGAAATTTTTTGGTGTCCTCCCCAAAGGGGATGGGTGAAGCTAAACTCAGATGGATGCTCTTTGGGAAATCCAGGAAAAGCAGGTGTGGGTGGAGTATTTCGGAATGAAAATTCAGAAATATTACAGTCTTTCAGAACTTTTCTTGGTGTCCACACAAATTTTGAAGCCGAGATGATAGCTGTTATTACTGGGCTGGAATTTGCAAGAGATATGGGTATTACTCATTTGTGGATTGAGTGTGACTCAGTAGCTGTAGTTTTACTTATATCTAAGGGAAGAATCCCTTGGGTTTGTCTTCAGAGGTGGATGAGTTTAACCTCCTATTTGAACTCTCTTACCTGGAAAATCACTCACTGTATGCGGGAAGCAAATCCTGTGGCTGATTTCTTGGCAAAAACAGCAGCAAAATTCGAAGTTTCTTCTCTTATCCAATCCTGGCCTGCGCTGATTGCTATAGAGTTGGAAGTGGATGGTC
>NW_024868659.1:4739-18662 GCF_013358625.1 Macadamia integrifolia | reverse complement strand
TAGCGAAAAAATCTAATGCTTACCTTAAACATAATATGATTAATAACACATGGTTAATAACAAATAAAAATGGTAAGAACCCAAGCGGGTAGTGCAATTGATGAGCAGCGAACTTGGTATGAGCTGTAAACTCGGACGTCCTAGGTTCAACTCCCACTGGAAACACACGGAGGTGTTTAGTGCTCTTCATTGCTTGTTAGGCCGATGGATCACAACAAACGGTTTTTTCACCCAAAAAAAAGAAAAAAAAAAAAAAGGGTTTAGGCTGAGTTTGGATCATATTTTTGTACAAGTATGGTTCTCATACATCCTAAGCTGATACGTGAATTGTATTCATTCTCCCCCACACAAGGTTTAAGATATCGAAATCAGTCCATGATCAAAATGGGCTGATATTGATCTGATCTGATCTGATCTTAATTTGATTTGACCTATATCAGCCTAGTTTACACAAAAATAGCTTTGGTTGTCACTAAAAAAACTAATTTTTTTTTTATTTTATAATTATTATTATTATTATTAGAGAAAATTGCATTGCCACCACCTGAACTTTGGTCCTTTTTCAACGCCACCCCTTGGACTTTTCGAAATGTCAAAGGCACACCCTAAAAATTCAAAAATTCCAAATCGGTCCCTGCCGTTAGCCGACCGTGTTAAATGAATGAAAATCTATTAGTTTTTTTACAATATACCCAAAATACCCCCACCTATTGTGGGAGGAAAATATTGCCCTCCCTTTGATTTCTTCTTCTAAACCCATCTCCCTCTCAATCCTCACTCACTCAGTCGAACAAGAAGAAGAAGAAGACGGTAACTTGCAACTCGATCGTGCCCTTCGACGTGCGATTCTCAGGTTGAAAGCTGATCGGTGAGCGAACCTCTTCCCTCCGGCGTGCAAACCTCTTCCCTCCAGCGTGCGAACCTCTCCCAAGGTGTGTAGGGTTCGGCTTCTTCTTCTTGGACATTTAGGGTTTTTCTTCCTTGGTTAATCTAGGATTTACATCCTATGGAATATTGGAGATGGAGATTTTTAATTTTTCAGTTCGGATTGATTAAGTAGTGTAAATCTCTAGAAGATGATGATGAGATTTCGCAGCACAGAGAATCATCCCACGATTGGGGTGTTTTTCAGTTCGGACTGATTAAGTAGTGTAAATCTCTAGAATATGATGATGAGATTTCGCAGCACAGAGAATCATCCTACAGTTGGGGTGATGATCTTGCGATATGTGCCCATATGTTGAGATTTTGACCTCATTTTCTTGTATATTTCGATTTGATTTGGCGATTGTTGTTGTTAAATGATTCAAAAAATGAAGGAGCTTATTGAATTTATGAATTGAATTCTCTGGATTTTCCTAATCTGTATTTCTGATTCACATGGATAGATTTAAATCCAATATTGGTAGGTAGTTTTGAAAATATTTTGGAAGTGAGAGGCTCTGTAAGAGGAATCCATATCATATCTATCTATCCCAAATGCTGTTTTTATTCACATATGAGGGTAGATTATGAAACTACTAATCGTTTTTGAAAAAAAAAATAAAAAAGAGTTAGAAAAGATCAGTTATTTATGTTAAGTTTGGATTAGTGTGTTAACCAGATTATTTTGTTATGAGAAAATATATATGGAAAAATAGGTGATATTTGAAAAATCCTATGATTAGGTTCTCTGTATTATGCATTGCTATGATTGGTCCTTGATTTTGATTTGGAAATTTCTTTTTTGGATGTATAAATGCTTTGACTTGTGAATTATCTGAAATGTTTGATGAAGAGTATACCATTCTAATGCTTTAGCTTGTTTGGAAATGCATTCAGTTTCTCTTCTTAGTTGTCAGTTCCTAATTTCATTCTAAACCTCTACCATGACAAAGATAACTTATTTGGCAACTTGTGATCCTACAAGGCCATTCCACATATTGTATTGATGAGTATTAAGTACTGTTACTAATTTTCTCTGTTTTCACATTTGATTTTTTTTTTAGCAATGAATGTTAAGTGTGCTATTGAATGCCATTGGAGTGGCAAGATTGTAGTTAAAATTGTTGATTCAGACTTATATGGCTACTTGGACATGGTGTGTGACATCTACAATGAACTCATCACATATGTGCCTGTGGATCACATTGTAGTTTTCAAAGTGAAGTGTATACTACCAAACAATGAGATAAGGGAGGTAACAGATAATCCATTAGTGTATGAGTTGTTTGGTTTGCATAGTTGTGATATGATAAATATATATGTGGATGACAGTCTTCACAGCAAGTCTGCAACCGATGAATTTATAGTTAATCGGTTCCCTAGTAGTCTGGTTAATGATAGAGATGGTGAACTTGATGATGAACTTGCTAGACAATGTCAACAGGCTCTACAACCATATGGTGCTGGTGCTGGTCTTGGTCAAAGCAAGGGAAAAATTGTTGTATGTATGGCTACCACTGGTGCTAATAGTAGTGGAAGTGGAAGTGCTACTGCTTGTGCTACAACTACTGCTAAAGGAGGTAAAGGTACCAAGACCATTACAAGGTGTGTGAGCACTGCTACTTCTAGTGGAAGACCTAGTAGCAGAAGTGAAGGTACTGGTAAGAGACTGAGAGTGTCTGATGAGGTTGTCAGGGCTATTAGCAACAACAATGTATGTTCGGATGACTCTATGGTTGGATCTGATGAAGATTGGAAAATTGGCAGTGAAGATGAGTGAGATGATGAAAGTGAAAGAGAAGATGGTCAGAATGACAGTGAATCTACAGAGGATGATGGGTATAGGAAAAATGTTGAGGATTCAATTTATGATAACCTATCTGGATATGAATCTGAAGAGTATTATGGCAAATTTTGTGAACAGAACTATATCGGTGAAGGTGGCAAGGTGAAGATAGCTGAAGGTAATGTATATAGAAGTGTGCACCATTTCAGGGAAGCTTTGAGAGAGTATATACTACAAGAGGGGTTTGATATTATCAGGCTGAAAAGTGAACAAACTAGAGTTACAGTTATATATAGAGCACGAAATTCTTCATGGAGATTACATACTTCACCAATATCAGATGGTATCACCTACATGGTAAAGACCTATAACCTAGTTCATACATGTATTAAGGCAACCAAGAACAAGTCTGCTACATCTAGATGGATAGCAATGAAACTTCTTCAACAACTGAAGGTTCAACCAGAAATGAAAATAGAGACCATGGCTGATCACATGCAGAAAACATATGGTCTTCAGTTCCACTACACCAAGCTATACAGAGCACGCAGGATTGCGCTAGAGATTAATGAAGGAAGCCATTCCATGACATACGCAAAATTACCTGCTTATGCTAGGTTGGGATGTTGGGAGTATTTTTAAACTCCAATTTGAGACCAAGAATCGTATGTCAGATAATCCGATTTTTAAGAGATTGTTTGCCTGTTTTGATGCTTGCAAGAAGGGTTTCTTAAGAGGATGTAGACCGTTCATTGGTCTTGATGGCTGCCACCTCAAGGGCCGATATGGAGGGGTTCTGTTGAGTGCAATATCCGTTGATGAGAACAATGGTATTTTTTCTATTGCATATGGTGTAGTTGAAGTTGAGTATAAGGATAGCTGGATGTGGTTTCTGGATAATTTACGAGATGCTCTACTCGATGACAGTGATGATATGTCACTCACATTCATGTCAGAAAAACAGAAGGTATACTTTTCTTTTTCTTTTCTTTTTTTTTTTATATATATTTTCAATTACTCATTTTCATGTCCTAACATTTTCCATATGTGTTGTGTAGGGGCTGTTAGTTGGGATTTCCACAATCTTCCCTTATGCTCACCAAAGAATCTGCAGTAGGCATCGATATCAAAACCTGAAGGCAAAGTACCCTGGTATGCTATTGAGACTACATTTTTGGGCTGCCTCACAAGCTTTAACTGAACCTCAGTTTCAAAAGGAAATAAATGGCATCAAGGAGATTAAGGAAAATGCATATTTGTATTTGAATGAAAACCCCCCAAGGATGTGGTCAAGGCATGCCTTTGATGTAGGAGCAAGGAGTGACCATATCACGAACAATATGACTAAGTCATTTAATCACTGGGTTGGAGACTTAAGGAGCAAACCCATTCTCACATTGGTTGATCACCTAAGAGTGAAAATAATGGGTAGGCCACCTAAGAGTGAAAATAATGGGTAGGCTACATAGAAGGTATGAGAAGGAAACCATGTGGGAGGGTAAAGTAACACCAAGGGTTATGGTGAAGTTGAACAAGGTTCAACAAGAAGTAAGGCATTGCAGGTGCCAACCGCCAGGTGAAGGTCAATTTGAGGTCTTAGATAAATTTGAAAACAGATTTGCGGTTAATTTGAACCATTACAGATGTGATTGTAGAGTTTGGGAAAGAACTGGTATACCTTGTCTCCATGCTGCAGCTTCCATATCATACATAAGGGGAGAGTTGGTCAACTATTGTGATCCATTTTTCAATATTGAAAAATACTTTGATACATACAAAGAGATGATCCATCCACTTCCAGATCTGGCAGTGTTGAAGGATGATGCTCCTAATGAGAGAGTACTACCACCAAATCTGAAGAGGCTACCAGGTAGACCTCACAAAATCAAGAAAAGAGAAGCAGGAGAAGCACTTCCTTCAAATTTCAGGAAGAGATCATCATTAATTAAGTATGACATCTGCAAGAAGGAAGGACACAATAGGAGGACATGCCCAAGGGCTGGACATGTTGAGCAGGATGGATGTACTAGTAAAAAGAAGAATATGAAGGTAAATGCAACTCACTTTATTTATTTAGTTGAAACTTGTTTAATAAATATCTCATACTTATTTGTTGTTATGTAGAAGAAACATAAAGGAGAGAGTGAAGATGAGATCAGCACATCTCAACGACTAACTAGATCATAGGTATCTATGTCTAGCATAGTTGGGTGTTTACAGGACAAGGTACTGACCAAACAGAAGACCAATCGAGCAAAAAGGACAGCAAGGGAGAGGGAGAAGAAATGAAGCACAAGCAATCTGGATGCTTTAATTTAGAACAAGAAAACAATGTTGTATTGAGTTACTTTTTCTGAGTTTAAGACAGTTAGGTGTTTCCTTATGGTTTTGGATGTTTTTGATGGATTTGTTTTTTTTTATGAACTATTTCTATTTCACACTAGACATGGTTGTATGGAATATGTTATGAACAACAATTTGAACAAGTATTCATGGATATGTTTTGGATGTTTCTTTATGGTATAGGTTGTGATGAAATATGTTGGTTTCAGGTGTGTAATGTTAGATGTATTTAATTAAGATATTGTCCATTTAATATTAGACATGGGATGTCAATTTGGTATGAAAAAACCATATTATTAATTTGAAATTATTTATTTATAGGTATTAAATGTCATTTTATAGCCAAAATGATGCCTGTTTGTTTTCGAAACTCATCACAATGCTAGCCCTCTCTCCATCAAAATGCTACCCATTTAATTTGAAGGTCATGATTAACCAACAACTTAGTAATAAGAATAGTGAGAATGAACAATTTCATTTAGTTTAGATTCTTACATACTCGACACAACTTCACTATTAAACATTGTAAAGTCATTTTTTAACACATAGCACTAAACACACCACCACAAGCACACCAATTACAATTTTCATCATTCCATTCGCTTTCTCTAAATGCTTAATTATTTTCTTTAAGGCACAAATCTCTTCTTTCATCTGTTGACTCTAGATTCTTTTACCAACAACTGCTTCTGAATTAGTTACAGGGGGTGGCAAAAGTCTTAGTGCAGCTATTGGTTCACACCATGAGAAGAATCGACATCCTCTTGGTACTTCAGGGCAGCAATAGTACAACATGTTTGGTTTCGATCTAGACTCTAAAATTTACACTAATGCCCTTTTGGGTTCAGGACATTTGCATCTAACATTCACAAACCTTAACCCACTTTGATTGCTGTCATTAACACTCGTGGTGGACATCGGTTATCTGCAAATTAAACATGGTAAAAGTGGATAACAATTACTTAGCAACCAAAGTATGAGAAATGTTCAAAATATAGACCCAGAACTCAAACACAGGGAACACAAATCATAGATCTAGAACAGAGAAAACACCGAAAAAAGCCAAAATGTTGCCCGTTTATGGCCAAATGTCAATCACACCGAGCTATAAGACAACTCATAAAAATTATAGCAATCAAAGATATAGGCGAACAATCTGTAAGGAGGGGGGTGAAGAAAAAGTATAAAGCAGTATCCATTCCATGTAAGAACTTGAAGACAAGTCCCTTTGAAATTGGCCATCTTCCACAATTAACACTGACAAATTTTTTATCATACTTTCAAAACCATACAAATCCCAAATAGTGTGCTCTCAAATCCCAATATTTAAGCCCAAAGACACCAACATAAACCCAACTCTCTCCTTCGAGTCTTGTTCCATTGAGAAATACTGAAAAATGAAATAACCAAACCCTAGTTTAACCAAGGAAGAAGAACCCTAAATGCCCAAGAAGAAGAAGCCGAACCCTACATACCTTGGAAGAGGTTTGCATGCCAAAGGGAAGAGGTTTGCATGCCCGAGGGAAGAGGTTCGCACGCCGGTCAGCTTTCTACTTGCGAATCGCATGCCGGAGGGCACGATCGAGTTGCAGGTTATCATCTTCTTCTTCTTCTTGTTCGACCGAGTGAGTGCGAAGTGAGAGGGAGATGGATTTAGAAGAAGAAATGAAAGGGAGGGCAATATTGTCCTCTCACAATAGGTGGAGGTATTTTGGGTATATTGTAAAAAAACTAACAAATTTTCATTTATTTAACACGGTCGGCTAATGGCAGGGACCGATTTGGAATTTTTTGAATTTTTAGGGGGTGGCGTTGGATAAGGACCAAAGTTCAGGGGGTGGCAATGCAATTTTCTCGTATTATTATTATTATTATTATTATTATTATTATTATTATTATTATTATTATTATTATTATTATTATTATTATTATTATTATTATTTACCTTTCGTCCAATGATTTGGTATGGACCAAGCATTAGGATCAAACGAGACTGATACTGATTTGACCAATTCTTCAAATCATGCTTGGATTAGATTTAAAAAAATAAAAAAATAAAAAATAATACATCTCTTGAGATTGGATTTGTTACTATATGATCACCTGGTTATATATGTGAGAATCCAACATTTGTCCTTTTTACTTTCAAATATATCCCTCTTCACCCATGTAATGATAAGAATTTTATTTAATCCAAAATTCAGTGATGATGCTTTTTTTTTTGTAACAGGGTAATTTTATTAAGAAGGGAAAAGCATCCAATTAGGAGAGAAAAAAAAAATAAAATACAACTGAAGCCACTAGGCCAACTTGCTGTCTCCACCTTCGGCAAAGCCCTCAGCAGAGAAAGCAAGCGAGCGTCCTAGCAGAATCTAAATTTGTGCATATTCGCACCATCATTCTCAAGCTTTGCTACAATGCGATTAGGAAATACCACTGAAATCTCAGACAGGCCAGATTTAGAGGCCTTTTTAGTTAGAAAATCTGCAATGGGGTTAGCTTCCCGAAAGCAGTGAGTTATTTTCCAAGAAATGGATTCCAAATAATGAAGAAAAGAAATCCATTTTTGAAGAGCAAACCAGGGGATCTGCCTTCATTGAATCGCAGACACCACAGACACCGAGTCTGATTCTATCCACACATGTGTCGCATTATGAGCCTGCGCCATTTTAATCCCTTCCAATACCGCTTCAAACTCAGCCTCATATATCTTCTTAATACCCATAATTGTAACTTGTAAGTTTCAACATTTTGCGAAAGTCATACTTGTAAGGTTTTTGTGAGGGCCCAAAATGACTGCCCCGCCTTCCATGAAATAAAAATGAAGACTTTGTTGATGCTTCCTCATGCACTTTCATTGACTATAGCTCACTTGCAAGGGCCACGACCCCTAATAGAGAACATTTTCCTTTATTCAAAAAAAAAATAATAATAATAATAATAATAACAAAAAACAAGCCTAGCTACAATCAGCTGAATTGAAAAAAGTATATATATATATATATATCTACTCTTCTAAAACCATGACTTTGTCCCATTTTTTAATCCAATTTTCAGTGATAATGCTATACTAATCATAATTGCTTTTTTTTTTTTTTTATAGGAAGCTTATAATTGTAAGTTGATGCTAAATTTACCTTACATGTTTACCTGTTACGTAGTGGAAATCAATTAACCACTAACAATATTGCAAGGATAAAGGCAATATGGTTATTCAGTTTGGAACCAAAATCAAAAATCAAATTCAGTTCCACACTGAATACCCTGAATCAAATCAAACCGGTTATAATATGGTTGCATTTTGAATCTGAAATGAGTGTTTATAATTTGGTTTGGTCCAGATCTAGATCTATGTAAAGAACCGACAGTTCTAACTGAAATTGAACTAAATAACTTTATGTAACCTTTTCCTCTTTTTATAAACAAAACACTTGATGGAACTTAAATAAAAACCCGACATAATTACTTAGCTAAATTATTTTATAGAGTTATAGTTATAGTTTATGTTTAAAATCCCCTTTTGTTGGGGAAGACCAACAACCTACTGGATGAACATCTGCATTGTACCAGAATCGAATTTAAAATTGGATACTAGAACCAAATGAGAACTGAATATAAAACCCTAAGTAGGAACTGAAACCATATCAGAATCAGACAGGTTCAATACAAGTATTGATTTTCAGAACCAAAACAGTACCTAATCCCATCATGAATCACACTAATACTCATTATAATCGAACTTGAAACCAGACTGAATGCCTAATTGCAGACCGATTGACACCTTATCTACATCTATTGGACTATTGGTGGGTATGACCGTAAAAGTCATAAAAACATTTTCTCCACATTACCAATAAAAGCTTATGCAACTTTTTTTTCCTCTCAAGTTTTTGTGCTTTTTCTGCAAGATATTGTTCAGAATATTGGGACTGATATTGATTGTCATCAAAACCGATACTGATTCAAAACACCATTTTTTTCATTAAAGATCCCACACCTGTAACGTTTTGGCCGATCCATATTAATCATGTATCGGTATTGGTATCAGTATTCACGGCTGATAAAAATCCTTAAATCCCTGAATTTTAGATTTACCAAGGGGTCAGAACCAATTTAGAGGCTGAGTTCTTAGCGATTATGATTGGTCTAGATGTTGCACAGTAAATGGGTGTGCAGCGCTTGTGGATTGAATGCGATTCTGTGGCAGTTGTTATTCTCTTTCTGAAGAAAAAACCCCCTTGGATTGCTTGTCAAAGGTGGAGTAATTGTATGTCCTATTTGAACAAGGTGGAATGGAAGATAACCCACTGTTAACGTGAGGCAAATTCACTGGCTGATTTCCTATCGAAGTCAGCAGTGCGCTTTAGACTTTCGACCCCGGTTACAAACTGGTCGCCTTTGGTGAAGAGGGATATTGATATGGATAACTCT
The DNA here is from genome assembly GCF_013358625.1 of Macadamia integrifolia. NCBI lineage: Eukaryota > Viridiplantae > Streptophyta > Magnoliopsida > Proteales > Proteaceae > Macadamia > Macadamia integrifolia. The sequence continues at coordinate 9,178 of NW_024868659.1, read as the reverse complement.
GGTCGTTCTAGATATAGGATGTTCTAATTTGCTTTAGCTTTTTCAATTTCTTTTGATTGAGAAGTTTTTGATCTCATTTTTCTGTTGATGGCAATGCCGAAGGTGGAAAATGTGATTCCTCTTCTCTTTCTGTGGGAGGTGTGGCTTTCTTGTCTCCCTCCTTGATTTGTACATATTTCTATTTTCTTTTTCTTTATTAATATACATGATTTTCTAGGGAAAAAAAGAAAAAAAAGATTTACCAAGGGTGAATTCATTTGGGCTGAAACTTTACATTTACATAATGGACCTTGAGCTGTAAATTTTAATAAATTCCATCTAAGAAAACTGCTTATGTTCTGTAAACATTTTTCTCCATTTGTAGAACTTACATAACTGAACTTAAATTTTCCCTTAGGCTGCGTTTGGTAGTCAAGAAAAGGAAAGAAAAAAGTACGATTTGATTTAAAAATTTCTCTATTACTTGGAAAAGAAGAAGAAAAACCTCCTATGTTCCTTATGACTGCCTTATAATTTAAAGGGAAGGGAATTATGTTTATCTACACCCTCTATGACCAGATTGTCTGGGTGTGAGAATACCCAGCACGTAGAAGCAACTATGTCTGGGCATAGGTAACCTTAGATGGGTAAGGTTCTTTCTCCTATTTATTGTGCCATCGACATTTTCACTGATTACCAATTATTATTTGATTCATTTTGGTTTTATGTATTATGGGTATAAAAGGTAACTGATTTGTTTTCGATTTCGATTTGGACCTATAAATCATCGACTTAAGAACCAAATTGGTTAATACCCTTGTCAACTCAAGTGCCCAAAATTAGCGATACTAATATAGATCAGCGGTTCCGATACCAATTCCTAAAAGCTAATTTTTCCCTTGAATTTTTTTCGCTGAAATTTCAAATCTCCACCAATTGGGTAATGGTAGAGCTATTCATTTCAATAAATTCTATCCAAATAAAACTGCTTATGTACTGTAAACCTTTTTCTCCTTTTGTAGGAGTGCTTGCCACTCAATCTGGGCCTGATTGGATTTGCAATTAAATGGATTTTGAATAGGACTTAAGCAAGCGCCTAGCTCATTTCATTTCACATTCAGGCCCAGTTTTTCTCATGGGCTCCTCCCCATGTTGTTATTTTGGGCACATATTGGTAAATTATTATTATTATTATTATTATTATTATTATTATTTTTTTTTTTTTTTTTTTTTTTTTTTTTTTTTTTTGTTTTTTTTGAGTGTGAGGTGGGTGAATGAGAGAAAGATGTAAAGGAAGAATGATCCAAATGGGTCAATGGAATATATTGTCAATAGAACTTGTTTTTGATTTTTTTGACAAGCAAACACTAAATAGGAGAAAACGTTGGAAGTGTCATTTAAGTTTGGAGAAACTTAAAGAAGTGGATTAAGATTGTGTCATACTAGCATATGAATTCATAATAGAATTGGATTCTTCAATACATGGAAAAGAAAAAAAGACGAAGAAGAAGAAGAAAAACTCCGTGTGTACTTCCTTACTAGCATACTGTCAGTTTATCCCACAAATTATGTGAATATCTAGTCTTGCCCTTCAGTATGGAGTGTACGGCTTTTGAACACCGAACTCTCTCCTAGTTGCTCTGCACAGAAGGATTAAATACCCCATAAAAGACAATTATATACTTTTCTATGTTAGGATGTAAAAAAAAAAAAAAAAAAAAAAAATGCAATGACATAATTATTGATTTATGTGCCTATTTCTTTCTTCAAATTCAATTATTTATTTATTTTTTTTATTTTTATTTTTTTTTCTTTTTCTTGACAGCCAAACAAAAATTGAAGGATAAATGATCTAGTGAACATTATATTGGGCCTATAAATCTCAATTCAATAAAGAACTGTTTACAATAAAACCCATTAAGACCAAATACGAAGACTGGCGGCGGGGGTCAGCATTTGAGGTATATTCTATAATAAAGATTGACGGCAGGGGGTTTAAACATAAATTGGTATTAACAGGGAGTGTTCCTATAATACTGACATTATCTAGGGGTTGGCCTTATATTAATTAGAAAGCATATATTAAACATTCATCAACAAATCAAACCAAACTGATAAGAAACCCTATGACCAGAACTGAATACGGACCGATTGACTGAAACCGCCTAATAATAATTTCAATTTCTATCAATTTAGCATGAACCGAACCATTTAAACTAGGCCCAAACTGATGAGAGAGAGAGAGAGAGAGAGAGTTCATACTTTGAAGTAGGGAGGCCTGTTTTGGAGTAAGCCTAGCTGCAAACCCTTGACTAAGACTGTAATTTACAATCAGAGACTTCTTTGCTGCCTCTTCGCTGCATTAGAAAAGAAGAAAATAAAATAAAAACTCCAAGAGTGACAGACATAGATATAAAGAAGAAGAAGAAGAACCTGTTTTCAAAGACAGAACTGAGGATTTTAAGGTTCGAGGCCAGGTTGCCTGTCTCAGTAAAAACAATATAAATGTTTGGTTCTGGAGAAGCCAATGGAGGACTCCATGATCTGATTCTGAAGTCGGCCACTACTGAACCCAAAAACAAGCATCACAGCAACAGTACCAACGAAAATCTCTTGGTTCTTTCCATTACTTCTCCTGGTTTTCTTTCTAAATTAAATGGGTATTTGTTATATTACTTGAAAAATGGAGTAGCTAAGAATGCTTAAATAAGATTTCTTATGGTAACTGAACCGATGTTTTAATGAAAACCTCTTTAAGTACTGCTTAATTGTGTAACTACAATACTGAACTGATGCTCTAACTAATAAAATTATAATGAATAATAAGGGGAAAAGAAAACACGTACCCTTCAATTAATATCATTGATCATGTTGAAAATGGCGGCTTATAAATTGGTTACAATAAGAATTGATTAAGAGTGAGAGTTTTGAGCCCGACCAATAAATCTGATTTATAATCAGTTTCCATTTTAGATAATGTAAATGATAATGATAAGTGAGGCCGGCAAGCGATGGATTCCTTTTGCTTATGATGGAGAGTGATAATCAAGAATTAATTTCTTGTTTGCGTTGTGAGATCATGAGACAAAGGAATCAGCACTATGTATTTGATGTTTACAGATATTCGAAACTTGATCTCTCATTTGAATCAATGTTCTTTTACTTATGCTCCAAGGGAAGCTACCATTGTAGCTGACTCCTTGCCAGGAATGCCCAATCTTTTACGGATAAGTTAGTTTGGCCCAAGTCTGGTCCTTGTTAATGTGTTGATGTTGTTTCAGGTAACAACAATGTAATCCATTATCTTCAATAGAATTACTTACTAGAAAAAAAAAAGTGGGCAAAGCGATCACTACTGTAGAAACGCAACACTAAGAGGATGTAGAAGATAATGGAAAAATAAGAACTAGCAATGCACACAAATTTACGAGGTTTGACAAGATTGCCTACGTCCTCGGTGAGATAAGATCTTGCTTCACTATCAATGGAGAATAGGGTTACAACGCTCGTCCTCACATCTCTCAGTATTGCTTGCATTACAGAGAAAGAAAACTTAGCTACAAATATATAACGAAAAACCCTAATCCGGAAAATACAAAACTGCCCTCAAATAAAAAACTCAAACGGGGGGTTGTGCCCTCCTATACCCCCACTACGCAGGGGGGCCTCCTGCCCCATTGCAACCCCCATAGCCCGCTAATTGGCTAGCGAGACCGCCATCCTGCCTGTCGAGGCGCTGCACTAGTACTCCCCGGATTAAACTATGACGGAATACAAAACATCGTACACCAACAACTACTTGATTATGTAACCCCTGCACTAATGCATGGCCAATGAAAACATGTACAAGGGCATTAACAAGGATAACATATCATGATTTTATAGAGAGGGGTGAAATAGTAATTTTGCACCATCCGATGCCTGGGCACAAGTTTCATCCAACGGGGTATGGTTGTATTCCCCTAATAAGTAATTTGGTTTCGTTTTTAGATAGTAAAAAAAGTAACAGTCAATTTACTTCTAAATTGAACTAATAAGCTGATGGATTAAACTCAATAAAAACGATAAATTGAGTAAAAAATTGACTATAAATAATAAGCCATTCACTCTCTTAAGTCTTCTGCGTTCTCTCTCTCTCTCTCTCTCTCTCTCCACCGATAAGTAAGAGGGAACACCCCCATTTCTGCCATCTCTCTCTATCAGTGATCTTATCTTTATAGGCAACAAATAAGAGGAAACCGATTAATAAGAGGAAATCGATTAATAATCGATGCAGTTTCAGTTTATATCTATTACATCTTCAATCAAATCAAAGTTGAACCAAATCTAACAGGTAAATAATTCATGAAAGACAAAAATTACACTTCAGGTTTAGTTCAAAAGGTCCAAACCTCTGATATGTTAACATACGTCTGTTAACATATACGCGTAAAATGGGGCAAATTCAAGGCTTTTCTCAT
>NW_024868659.1:0-4688 GCF_013358625.1 Macadamia integrifolia | reverse complement strand
ATTTTGGAAAAAAAAAAAAAAAAAAAAAGAAGAAGAAGAAGAAGATAAAAAAGCTTTTAAAATTTTTTTCCATAACGTGTGGAAATTGTTTAAAGAATATAAATTTAATGAATCAAGAGAAGATTTACGAAAAAATAATAAAAAATAAATAAATAAAGGAAGCTTAAATGTTTCACTTCTGTATTTACATATTCTCTCGTGTTTTCAGCCTTCCATTTCTTCTTAGAAGAACTTCATTTCTCCATTTTATTTTTGAGGACTTTGTCCTATCAAATCCGATCAAGGATTTAGTTATCATTATTCATATCGATATTTGCTAATACCTATTCAAATCGGATCAGATTGATTTGAATTTTTCACTTTTGTCTTTACTTAAAAAATAAAAAATAAAAAATAAAAATGTTTCCTTACAATTTTACCCTGAAATGATACTAATAACCGATCCAAATTGGTCAAGTATCACTATCAGCCTCGATTGTTATCAATATGATACGACTGATGTCACTGATTCAATACCAATACTTAAAACTATGATTCCAATTCCATTTTGAGTTAAATTCCGACACCCAAGAATACGGCAAGTACCAGACTCACCATGGGAGATCGGTGATGTGTCATACTAAGAATACTTCAAGTATCAGGGTGTTTAGGAGATCGGTAAGGATGTGCAAACTTTAGTCCCACATCGCATAGGGGAAGATTATTAGGCTAGTTGACAACCTCTGGTCTCCTTAGTAAGGTACAACGTGTTTTAAAGCTTGGAGGCATATGGCCAATGAAAATAATGTTGTGCCAAGGTTAATAGAACCGATGCATTACAACTAGTATCTGGCAGACCCACACAATGTGTGAGGCCACAGGAACGCAATGCGGAAAGGGGAAAATTGTAACAAGAAAATTGTTACTTGGTTGCGAAATTCAGTGAATAAAGCTCAAAATTCAAATTTCAAATTTAAAACATTGGACAAAGCAGGTGGGGCTTCGGGTACTAATATAAATTCCTTTTCATTGCTTGAAAACTTGGAGGATAAAGATATGTTGAATAATAATTTGCTGGGGTTGATTGAAAAATCAAATTTAGAGGCTGATTTAGAAATTGATCAAGATATTAGTAATCCAACTCATGGGGAGGTGCTAAATGGGAAAATCTCTTTCTCTTCCACCGTCTTGAGTGAGGTGGAGATGGGAAGGGAAAAGGGAACTCGAGGCCATGATGATAACATCTCTAATGTCAACAATTGTGCCTTCGATTAGACATTAACGCTTAAGGAAAATTTGACTTCCACTCCTATTGTTAAAGAAGGGGAACTTCACATCTCTTGGTTCTTTCTAATACAACTGGAACAACTGTACAATTAGAAATTGCAATGTGTTGGAACGGTGGGGAGAACTAATGGTCCAATAGATGTAGGGCCTTTACCTTTGGATTGTTGTTTTTGTTTAGAGTGGTTCAGTAATTTCTACTATGTAACAGGTAACACATGTAGGGAAAATATAGCATCAACTTACAATTATAAGGGAGAATTACTAGATTACCCGTAATTGGGTTTTGACTTACAAAATTATCCAACTTATGTTTATCTTACCAATATGTAAAGAGTAATTAATCTTCACATGAGTGCAGGTGATCCCCATGGCTGTCCCTTAAACTCACCACTTCTGGAATCCCCCCCCCCCCCCCTTCCCCTTCTCCCCTTGAAACTATCAAGATCAACTGTGATGCTATTTTCCAGAAAGATCAGAGTGTAGGAGGAATCAGGATTATCTTTCGGGACCACAATAAAACGCTCTGAGCATCTTCGGAACCTTGGCAAGGGTGACGCCATAGTCATCCGCAACGCTCTATCTCAAGCTACATCAATGGGCTTTCAACACATCCACGTCTAATCTGATAACCAAGAGGTAGTCTTCAACATCTTGAAAGGATCAAATTAAGCTTACTATTCTTCTACCTATTACATCTTTCATACTTTACCCTCTATGTTTTTTTTATTTTGTCGAAAATCGATTTTACGGGATAGATGCTTATGACTTCCCCCTCTTTGCCTTGCAGTAATGATTCCGCGACCTTTACCACCATTTGTTGTGTTTGTGAATTATTTATGTGGATTTCACTTGACTGGTCGACAGGTCCATTGGTGTCTGGGTTAATTTTGTATATATTTAGCGGTTGTTATTAACAATTTTGATTTAAGTTCTTTTCTTTCTAAGAGGTGGAATAGAATAACCCGGTTGAAGCGTAACGATCAGACGTCTGTAATGAGGTAGCAACCTAATTGATCATGTATCGGTATTGGTATCGGTATTCACGGCTGATAAAATCCTTAAATCCATGAATTTTAGCTTTACCAAGGGTGAATTCATTTGGGCTGAAACTTTACATTTACAATTTGGACCTTGAGCTGTAAATTTTAATAAATTCCATCTAAGAAAACTGCTTATGTCCTGTAAACATTTTTCTCCATTTGTAGAACTTACATAACCGAACCTAAATTTTCCCTTAGGCTGTGTTTGATAGCCAAGAAAAGAAAAAAATACGATTTGATTTAAGAATTTCTTTATTACAAGGAAAAGAAGAAGGAAAATCCGCTATGTTCCTTATAACTGCCTTAAGGGAAAAGGAATTATGTTCATCCACGCCCTCTATGCCCAGATTGTCCGGGCGTGAAAATACCCAGCATGTAGGGGCAACTATGTCTGGGCATAGGTAATATCAGATGAGTATGGTTCTTTCTCCTATCTATTGTGCCCTCAACATTTTCACTGGTAAATCAATTATTATTTGATTCATTTTGGTTTTACATATTATGGGTATAAAAATTAACTGATTTGTTTTCGATTTCGATTTAGACCTATAAATCATCGACTCGAGAACCAAACCAGTTAACACCCTTGTCAGATCAAGTGCCCAAAATTAGGGATACCATATAGATCGGCAGTTTCGATACCAATTCCTAAAACCCTAATTTTTCCCTTGAATTTTTTTCGGCTGAAATTTCAAATCTCCACCAATTGGGTAATGGTAGAGCTATTCATTTCAATAAATTCTATCCAAATAAAACTGCTTATGTACTGTAAACCTTTTTCTCCTTTTGTAGGAGTGCTTGCCACTCAATCTGGGCCTGATTGGATTTGCAATTAAATGGATTTTGAATAGGACTTAAAGCAAACGCCTAGCTCATTTCATTTGACATTGAGGCCCAGTTTTTCTCATGGGCTCCTCCCCACCTTGCTATTTTGGGCACATATTGGTGATTTTTTTTTTTTTTTTTTTTTTTTTTTTTTTCTGTTTTTTGGTTGGTGTGGGTGAGGTGGGTGAATGAGAGAAAGCTGTAAAGGAAGAATGATCCAAATTGGTCAATGGAATTTATTGTCAATAGAGTTTGTGATTTTTCTGACAAGCAAACACTAAATAAGAGAAAACATTAGAAGTGTGATTTAGGTTTGGAGGAACTTAAAGAAGTGGATTAAGATTGTGTCATACTAGCATATGAATTCATAATAGAATTGGATTCTCCAATACAAGGAACAGAAAAAAAGACAAAGATGAAGAAAAAGAACTCCATGTGTACTTCTTTATTAGTATACTGTCTGTTCATCTCACAAAGTGTGTGACTATCTATTCTTGCCCATCAAGATGGTATATAATTTCTTTGTGCACCAAATGCACTCCCGATTGCTCTGCACAGAAGGATAAATATATCCCATAAAAAGGCAATTAGATATTTTTCTATGTTTAGATGTAAAAATAAAAAATAAAAATAAAAGGTACAAAAAACATAATAGGAAAAAAATTGCAATGACATGATTATTGATTTATGTGCCTATTTCTTTCTTCAAATTCAAAATTTTTTGATTTTTTTTGTTTTTTTCCTTTTCTTGACATCCAAACAGAACTGAAGGATAAATGATCTAGTGAACATTATATTGGGCCTATAGATCTCAGTTCAAAACAGAACCATTTACAATAGAAACCATTAAGACCAAATACGAAGACTGACGGCAGGGGGTCAACATTTGAGGTATATTCACTAGATGTCAGCATTTTAAGTATATTATGTAACAGAGATTCACGGCAGGGGTCTTAACATAAATTGGTATTTTCCAGGGGCTGTTCCTATAATACTGGCATTTTATAGAGGGTGGTGATGTAAATTACCTTAAATTAATTAGGAAGCATATAGTAAACATTCATCAAGAAGTCAAACCAAACCAAACCAAATCGATAATAAACCCTATGACTTGAACTGAATACAGACCGATTTACTGAAACCGTCTAATAATAATTTCAATTTCTATCAATTTAACATGAACCTAACCATTTAAACTAGGCCCAAACTGATGAGAGAGAGAGAGAATTCATACTTGCAAGTAGGGAGGCCTGTTTTGGAGTAAGCCTAGCTGCAAACCCATTAAAAATACTGTAATTGTAAAGCAGGGCCTTCTTTGCTTTCTCTTCGCTGCATTATTAGAAAAGAAAAAAAATAAAATAGAGACTTCAAGAGAGACTGAGATAGGTAGAAAGAAGAAGTAGAAGAAGAACCTGTTTTCAAAGACAGAACTGAGTATTTTAAGGTTCGAGGCCAGGTTGCTTGTCTCAGTAAAAACAAGATAATTGTTTTGTTCTGAAGAAGCCAATGGAGGACTCCATGTTCTGATTCTGAACTCGGCCACTACTGAACCCAAAA
>NW_024868658.1:70944-73811 GCF_013358625.1 Macadamia integrifolia | reverse complement strand
CCCCCTCAACCCTCTCAGTAACCTAATCATGCTTGCATCTAATAGCCCAAATATATATATATATATATATATATTTGCTCAGATTTCCCTTTCTAAAAGAAAAATAAATCTCTTCACAAACAAAATGTCATATTTAAGATGCATCTTGAATTTGAAACCCCCTGTTTGCCCGCAAAATTCCTCTGCTGCTATTGGGAATTGCACTTGCATGTCATATTACCCATTTACATTAAACATTCTATTCAACCTTAGAATAATAAATTCTGCATATTTATTAGGAGTCCTCTTCTGATCATCCAGTGGCATGCCCAAATTGACTCTACAAGAAGTGAGGGAAGACAGCGCTCAAGACTGGTAGTAAGTATGACTTTGAACAGAATTGATCAGCAAAAGAAGATCCATGTAGTGACCCCATTCAATTGGGATAAGACTAGTTGAGTAGAATCCATCTTCTATGTTGGCAGATATAATTGAGTTTTAGTCAACCATCTTTGAGGAAGTCTCCCGTCCATCACACGGAACACAAGTTCATCAACTGGACTACCCGAACCATTTTATCCATAATCATTTATAAACTTTACTTTTGTGACATGCTCGTTGGTAGCATGTGATCATGGGAAGTGTGAGCTGGAGGAGTTTGGTTGGGATACATGGAGGTGAGGCTTATCAGTTGGGTCTTTGCAACTGATAAATATATTTAATAGCCAAGTACAAAGAAAAATATATTTACGAAGGGTGGATTCGGTTGTGAGAATTGCAGAAAGAACAAGAATGTGGGAAGACAACTGGACTGGCTGGGGTGATATTGCTGTGATATGTCCTAATCTATACCAAGGAGTGAATGTGAATGCTTCTACAAGATTTTATTGATGCGGGTCCCAAAGCTGATTAAGGAAGGTGGAGATTTACAAGATCTGGTTCTTTTTCAGTTGAGTCACACTATTATGACTTCATTTCGGATGGAGCTGCTCCTTCCATTCTCAGAAAGCAATGGGGAACTGGTGCCGCCAAGGGTCAAAGAATTTGTATGGCTGGTGTCACTTGAAAAGATCCTCATACGCATCGGTGGCCTTGGCAAGTAAGTGTGTTCTATTTGGAAATTCAAATGAGTAGATTTTTACATTTTTGGTTACTTTCAAATTATCAGCTGGATTGTGTTATTATTTTGTAAGAAATTTGATATGTTATGGCCTCATCCGTCACAACCTAAGATGATCTTATCATGGTTGGAATGGAGATTTGTTGTGAGGGGGAAATTGTTGTGGAAGATGCTACATTTTGCTTTGGTTTGGTGACTATGGTTGTGGAGCGTATCTGTAGGATATTTGAAGGGAAGAACTGAACTTGTCTACCATGTGTAAATATGTTGGTTGGACATTAACTGATTGGGTTCTGTCTCACTAGGAGTTCAAAAATATGAATATATCTGACTTTTTGAGGAAGGCTTTAGAAGTTTAATTTTTCCATTAACTTTGAATTGTTATATTCTTCTAATTGGGGATGAATGGGTGCAAGGGGGTGAAAGGGTTGACTCTGGTTGTGATCAATTTTTTCTTGCTGTTAATAAGAGAAAATGGATCACAACTAGAATCAATAACCCTCTCTGTTAACAAGGAATCAGAAATGTTAATGAAAATAAAATTATTTTCTATGTAGATTTTATTGATGAAAATAAAATTATTTTCTACAAAAGGAAAAGCTATACTATTAGAAGCTAGCTTACTCATTGTTGGATGTTGCTAGCTATTTATCTCAAAAGTCTCATTTATTTAAATGTTAAATTGAAAACCTAAAATCTAAAGAAGCATTAAGCACAGAACACATAGCATTTAATTTATCCAACTACTATAGGGTTGGATACTTGGATCTATAGTTCATAAATTCTATAAAACTCAAATTGTTCTGGATTCTCATATTGTAAGGAAAGGGTTATGTTATAGGTCTTTTTAGTACTCATGAACTCCATATAATAGGCAAATAAAGAAGGTTCACATAATCTTTGAGGTAAGCATTTTTTGTTTTTGTTTTTTTTTTTTCGGTTTTGTTAAGGAAATGGATCATCTCTCACCCTCCGTTTTATAAGAACTGGATTATTTTTAATTTCAGACTCACAAACCAAGTTTGTCTACAGACTCTACACATCAACATAAGGATTTCCTGCTTTTGAGGTGAGGAGTGAAATATCTGTCCACCAACTTTCCTATTTTTAAGGTGTGGAATGGGATTTTGGGAGATGCGGAATTCAAGGGTGAACTCTTTCCTAGCGCATTCCCTGGAATGCACATTCTAGAGGATAACTGTCTCCTATTTCTCAGGGAGTGGAGTGTTATTTACTCTCTGCTCACCGCTTCCCATATTGAGGCACAGGGGAAAGTTTTTGGTTCATTGAAGAAATCCTTGAAGTCAAAATTTATTCGTTCAGAAACACACAATAATTTAAGCTTCTTCCTCAAGGTGCATCTCTCTCTCTCTCTCTCTCTCTCTCTCTCTATATATATATATATATATAGAGGTGGGATTCCTGTTTTCCTTCCATTCTGTTGATCAGGGTTGTTGAGGTTTAAGAAACGGTTTGTGATCTTCAATGAAAAATGGCAAATGGTTGACTATAAAAAAATTGGAACTTTGTAGGAATGGAAAAGTGCACAGGGTTCTAAGTATTGGTATCAGCCGAGATCGATATCAATACTAAGACCTACAGTACAATCATTAAAAAAAATCCATTTTTCAATGAAAGTAAAGGTAAAATCGACTGATCAAGGCTGATAATGATGGATTCGATTCCCAAGATTTAAATCCCTGATCATGAATCATTAGGGTTCACAGTTGTATTGGAAATATAGATTTAGGAAATTATCCTTTTTTTT
>NW_024868658.1:62910-70924 GCF_013358625.1 Macadamia integrifolia | reverse complement strand
TAGTACTCATGAACTCCATATAATAGGCAAATAAAGAAGGTTCACATAATCTTTGAGGTAAGCATTTTTTGTTTTTGTTTTTTTTTTTTTAATGAATATGATAAGGATCCTGAGTGACAGGAAAAAAATGCAGTGATATGATGAAGTATTCTGTATAAGTGCCAACTTGAGAGACTTAGACTTGCTAATGGCATTGTGTTTCGTTGTGAATGGTAGGTGGAGATGAAGATCACATGGATAAGGAATTAAGGAATTAAAATGACACCCTTTTTATTTATTTATTTTTAACAAAATTAAAATTTTCATATGTTTTCTCTTGTAAATAACGGTGCTTTGGAATTAGGAAAATAAATTGCACAAAAAAATAATAATTAAGAAAATAAATAAAAGAGTGAATTGGAACCCACTTCTGTTGATAAAGTAGTTAGTATAGATATTTGGTTTGCTTCTCTTTTTTTTTGGTAGAAATTTGATTTGCTTCTCACTTCTATCAAAACTAGAGAATTTCTCATGAGAGATAACTATCCATTTTCCTTTGGTATTTTCAAAACAAGCTTTTTCACACAAATGGATTGATTTGGTCCCTATGAATTTAGATATGCAATTCATGGTTATAAAGCTTGCTAGCTTTATTGTATTACATATCTACTTTTTAAGCCTTAATTGACTTTTGCTGCATTATTGATTATATAATGTTTGTACACTTAACTAATATCTGAATTATGGTGACTATTAATGGTTAACTGACAAAATATACATACGGTAGAATTCTTGTTGTCGTCTTGCATAATGTATCTCATAATTTAGGAGCATCGAAGTATAACTAGCGCTTCAAGAATGTGATTATTGTATATGATAAATAAATTGTATTGGTCATATGAAATAGATTGAAACAAGTTAGTTAACTTGGTGAATTGCTCAACTAGTGATTAATTTATAGATAAAATCAGTTGCGTATGTCTAGTGCCTCAAATATGTTGTTACTATACAAAAAATGAAATTGTATTGATCACATGAGATGGACTGGAATAAGTCACTCATCTACCCAATAATAATAATAATAATAATGAATCACTCAATTTAGTGTATGAATCAAACCAATATAGTATTGAGTTATAGACAAAGTCAGGTTAGGTGTGGTTGGTTGCAATGTTATGTTACTATAATTTCCTCTGATCATCATCTTCACGTTTATATTCACAGGTCAATTATGTTATTGATATAGTTTTGTGGTTATATTATTTGGATCTTCATATAAGGATCTCGTATTTTGAAAGTTTAGTTTTCATATTCTTTTTATTTTTCTATATATAGAAATCTAATGCAAATGATACGCAAATGTATCATTTGGTGTTCTTCTGGCATGAAGGTTTTTTTTTTTTCGCTCCAACATGTTTATCCAAAATATTTATTGTTCCATCATATTACTAATTTATATTATCTTTATCGATGCTCTTAATTGAACAAGCACTAAATCATATAGAACTGTACTTCTTCCATTCTTGTTTTTCTATGAAGATTTTGCCAATTCTCTTTCTCTTTTTGTATGGTCAATCAATTTTTGTTTTGTTTGTTCATTAACAGGTTCAACTGCATCTAAAGGTGATATTGAGACTCCATTATTGGTTTGAATCTTTTCAAACACAGAAAGTGGAAATGATTGGTTTTTAGATGCTTGAGTCTTCACAACATTTTGCAAAGGGGCTTACATTAAGTTTTATTTGGTAAAGTAAACAAGATTTGTATTGGACTACCTGAACTAAGCCACCGAATTACAAGAAGAAAAGAAATTTATAAACATGGATGCTTTTGAAGAATCAAATAACGATGTAAATATTTGGATATTATTTTCCCCGTCTTCTGCAACCATTTTCCTACATGGGTTTTCTGCTTCTTCACACCTAATTTCTTTATTAGTTTTATCCATATCCTGGGCATGCAAGAGACGCATGATGCCTAACCTTGAAGATTCAAAATCAGTATTAAAAAATTCATATTTTTTATACTATTGGGCAGCCCTTATATTTTGCATGAGTTTATCTTTCTGTGATCTGCTCCTATGTGTGCTAAACTATTTCTCTGGGTATAGACATGGTTGGTCTGGTCTAAAGGTGGTTGCCCAATTGGATTTTACATTCAGAACACTTGCTTGGATTGTGATCTCTATTTATTTGCACATACGGTATTCTTATTCAAGTGAACACATGTTTCCCATTCTACTAAGGATTTGGTGGGTCTTCTACTTCCTAATGTCTTGCTCCTATCTTATTATACTTCTTGATTTGTATTGGAATTATGCATCCTTACCATTACTACTATGGGTCTCTAACCTTGTATCCGTTATTACTGGTTTATTCTTTTGTTATGTTGGGTTGTTTGGCTACGGGAAAAATAAAGATATTCATCTTTTGGAGCCTCTTTTGAGAACCAATTCTAGTCGAAACAATGATGATGATGGACAGAGATCATGTGTCAATGGAGATGATGTCATTCCTTATGAAAATGCCACTATAATTAGTATTTGTACTTTTTCTTGGATTCAACCTTTGCTAGCACTCGGGTATAAGAAAACATTAGACCTTGAAGACGTTCCTCAGCTGGCCAATTGTGATAGTGCCAAGGTGATTTTTGCTCATTTTATGAAGAAACTTGAATTTGATCATGGTAATGGTGGTCAAGTAAGCACTCTCAAGTTGGTTAAGGCATTGATTCTCTCAGTATGGAAAGAAATTATATGGACTACTCTATTCTCCATTATATCTACATTGGCTTCTTATATTGGACCATACCTTATTGAAGCCTTCGTTCAAGATCTCGATAACCCTCACCAACTGAAATATAAGGGCTATGTACTAGTGTTTATTTTCTTTATTTCAAAGCTCTTAAGGTGTTTCTCAGAGAGACACTTATTTTTTCAATTGCGAAAGATGGGGATTAAGGTTCGTGCTGCCTTATTTGCAATAATCTTCAAGAAGAATCTCACGCTTTCAAGCCATGCAAAGCAGGGCCACAATAGTGGGGAGAATATTAATTTGATATGTGTTGATGTTGAGAGAATTGGATTTTTCAGTTGGTACTTACACGATATATGGAGGGTGCCTATTCAGATTTTTCTAGCATTATTAATTTTGTACACGAAACTTGGGCTTGCTTCAATTGTAACTTTTATTGCCACAATGATTTTGATGTTGGCAAATATTCCAATGGGGAAATTACAAGAGAAATTTCAAGGAGAGTTAATGGATTCAAAGGATCAAAGGATGAAGGTGACGTCTGAAGCTTTGAGGAATATGAGGATTCTCAAACTCCAGGGTTGGGAGATGAAATTCTTGGCAAATATAATTGAGCTTAGGAACTTTGAAACAAGATGGTTAAAAAAGTTACTTTATACCTTAGCTATGACTTCCTTCTTTTTTTTGTCTGCTCCCATGTTGGTATCTGTGGTTACTTTTGGGTTCTGTGTGCTGATGAGAATTCCACTAGAGTCGGGAAAAGTTCTTTCTGCAATTGCAACATTTGAGATATTACAAGTACCCATTTATAATCTTCCAGACACAATCTCAATGATCGTTCAGACTAAAGTTTCTCTCAATAGGATAACCTCATTCCTTTGTCTCGATGATCTTTATCCAAATATAGTACAAAAGCTTTCAAGAGATAATGCTAACATTGCAGTTGAGATAGTCAATGGGAATTTTTCTTGGGACCTTTATTTCTCTAATCTAATATTAAAAGATCTTAATTTCCGAGTATACCAAGGTATGAGAGTGGCTGTTTGTGGTTCTATTGGATCAGGTAAATCAAGTTTACTTTCATGTATATTGGGAGAAGTGCCAAAGGTATCTGGAGCCATTAAGTTAAATGGTACGAAATCCTATGTTGCACAATCACCTTGGATTCAAAGTGGTAAGATCATAGACAATATATTGTTTGGTAAGGAAATGGAGGAGGAAAGGTATGAGATGATCCTTGAAGCATGTTCATTAAAGAAGGACCTAGAATTTTTTGCTTTTGGAGACCATACTATCATAGGTGACAGAGGGGTCAACTTAAGTGGTGGACAGAAACAAAGAATTCAGATTGCACGTGCTTTGTACCATGATGCTGATATTTATTTGCTTGATGATCCTTTTAGTGCTGTGGATGCTCACACAGGAACTCATCTATTCAAGGTATCTACTCATTGACTATCTCATTGCTTGCATCAAAATTGAGTTCACCAAAAATAGAGTTTGATTAAAGAAAAAAAATTGATCTCATAGCTATCTAAATAAACAAGACATACAAACACACAATATCTAGTGATGCATGTTTTTGCATAAAACGTATGGTATGATGCTACTATAACTTTTTTTTTTAAATGTCTAACAATTTGACTCTTCTAGATTATAAAAAAAAAATTTTTTTAGTGCCTAATGTGAATATTTGAACTTTTGTGACAGGAATGTTTGCTAGGAATTTTAAGTTCAAAAACAGTAATTTATGTTACTCACCAAGTAGAGTTTTTATATTCTGCTGATCTTATTCTGGTGAGAACGTGTGATCTTTCTTTCCCATTTTAACGTCTTCAATCTGGTTTGAGAATAATTATTTATCTTCTCTTATTTAATAGGTTATGCAAAATGGAATGATTACTCAAGCAGGAAAATATGAAGAAATTCTTAATTCAGAAACTGACTTTATGGATTTAGTGGGTTCACATGCAAAAGCTTTGACAAAACTTAGTTCCATTGATCTTGGGGGTACTGCTTTGGATAATATGTCTAATGGCGAGGAAGATCATAATATGTTGTGTAGAGAGAAGTCTATTCAAGATGATGAAGAAATAGAATCTAAAAACTACAAAATAGATAAATCTGCTGAGCAAGAAGGGCAGCTTGTCCAAGAAGAAAAGAGAGAAAAGGGTGGAGTTAGTTTTTCAATCTATTGGAAGTATGCTACCGCAGCATATAAAGGGGTTTTTGTACCATTGATAGTGCTGGCACAATTTTTTTTCCAACTTCTCCTAATATTTAGTTGTTACTGGATGGTGTTGGCCACTCCCGTTTCAGAGGATGTGAGACCTTATGTTTCAGAATCCACTCTCATCTATGTTTATATTGCTTTGACATTTGGAAGCTCTCTTTGTGTACTTATAAGGTCCATGCTCATTGTAATTGTTGGATTTAAGACATCCACTTTACTTTTCAACAAAATGCATAAATGCATTTTTCGTGCTCCTTTGTCGTTTTTCGATTCTACTCCGAGTGGAAGGATTATAAACCGGGTTAGTAAGATGCTTATTACCCTTTAGATTCAAATGATCTTGTTTCATCACAATAATAGTTGATATAATTTTAAATTTTAGAAAAAATCTATTTTTTTTTTTTATGTAGGCATCTGTAGATCAAAGTGCAGTTGATACTTCTATTCCACATCAAATTGAAGAACTTCTTATTTCAATCATAGGATTCTTGGGAGTTATTGCAGTAATGTCACAGGTTGCATGGCAAATATTAATAGTTTTTATTCCAATGACGGTGACATGCATATGGTATCGGGTATTTCTATAGCCATCTCTACTTCTCATGATTAATATTTCAAACATCTAAAAAAATTCCATAGTTAATAGGATATAATTCAAGTTGGTTCCAATTTATTTTATCAATGATTTCTGAATTTGTTTCGTTTTATTAAAAAAAAAAAATTTGTTTATTGGTGGATACATATAAGCCTGTGTTTGAAAGTAGTGATTTAAATCTTAATATTTTTCTTGAAATTTATAAAAAAAATATCCTCATATCTGTTTCTTCAATTACACATTTTCATGTAAAGTAATGCAAAGTTAAAGTCTTAAAAGAAAAAAAAAAAAAAGGCTAGTAAACAAGGTCAATGTTGTCAAGTGAATATTAGATATGAATGGATAAGAATAAGGTAAATTACACTTAGGCTTAACTTTTAGAGAAATTATGCCTCAGATACCTCAAGTTTGATTTATTATGTTAGGGTAACTCGTGTTTAGGGTACCTCATGTTTTACAAATTTTATGTTTGTGATACCTTTCTTTCTCTCATATTTCTAGTTTACCCATAAATATGACATTGGTTTTTCATCTTCTTCTTTCGATATGCTACACCACCTAACCATAGAGTGTGCAACCAGCCATTGAGGGAGATAGCAAGGAAGCCCACTAGTGCTACACTCCTTCTAAATGGCAACAAAAGACCACAACTATTCCATCAAAAGAGGAGGTGGTGATGGTGGTGGTGGAAGGTATGTGCAATCGAAAATATGAAAAATGGTATCCCAAAAATAATATATCAAATGTAAGGTACCCCAAGAATAGTTTCTTCAAACGTTAAGTAACGTAGATGTAATTGCCCGCAAAAATATAGTATGGCCTATTAGCTCTGTCAGTAGTTTCTATATTGGAGTTCATAATAAACAAATTAATTATTAACAAAAATTAATAAATGGTTTCTCATTTTTACATTAGTCACATAATAAATCAATTAATAATAGTAAAAATAAATTAATTGATAATTTAAAATGACAAATTTGGTAATTGTTTCTATTAGTGAATGGTTAATTAATAAGTAACTCTCAAAATTGCCTAAAAAAATGAAAAAGTGGAATTTTCTACCAATCATGGTTCAAATTTGATAGGTAGTGATTTGGATGATCGATATTAAAAAAAAAAATTGAATCCTAATGGAACTGCCATGTGGTAGATATATGGCATTTAATGAAATCCTATCTAGGTGGGCCACTTAGAAACCGATGTTGTATTAGTAGGTAACCGATAATTTATGTAAAAAAAAATTATTCTTCCTCCCTTCCTTTCCATCTTTCTTTTCCACTTCCTTTATTTGGATCTTTCTATCTTTCCATCACATCCCTCTTTCTTTCCTAAGAGAAACTCTTGGGCTACGCTCTTTTCTAAAATGCAAAAGCAATACACTTAACCAAAGTGAAGAACCTAGGTGGCATTATATTTCATTTTTGAACTAAATTACATATTCAAGCGTTTTTCGGCAAAAGTAAATAAGGCCATATTTTGTACCAAAAAAATAAAATAAAAATAATAAGGCCATATTGACCGGTCTATTATTAACAAATTTAGATTTGACAAAAATTAGATATGCGCTCTGCAATTATAATTGAATTTGAAATCTAATAAATATGATAAAAATTTTGATAAGAATTAAATTTGATATGACAATTTTGGACACAGTTACGTTCTAGTTCAGTAAATATTCATCTAAGAATTTGGGGACAGATTTTGAAATGCAATCAACATAAAAGTATTGTATACAATTAAAAAAAAAAAATTAAATAAAAATAACCATTCAAAAAATAACAATTGAAGTAAATGAAACATAACAAAATATTTCTTGTAATTTCATCTATGATGATGATGTCACTATCAACCATCTAAATATTTATGGTTCATATTAATAAATCTCCTGAAAAAAAAAAAATGATATATCATTTTCTTACTAACTGCACATTATTACACATTGTGCCTAATCTTCTTCTTCTTCTTCTTTTTTTTTTTTTTTTTTGTAAATCTTGTTTCTAGCAATACTACATATTTGCAGCACGAGAATTATCACGGCTGGTCGGAGTATGTCAGGCTCCAATTATACAACATTTTTCTGAATCTAGTTTAGGTTTAACCACAATTAGGTGCTTTGATCAAGAAGAGAGGTTTATGGACACAAACTTCAAGCTGGTGGATGGGTATTCTCGGCCCAAATTTTACTTTTCTGGTGCAGTTGAGTGGTTATGCTTCCGTTTGGATATGTTGGCATCCATCACATATGTAATCTCTTTGGTTTTCTTGTTTTTGGTGCCGAAGGGAATACTAAGCCCAGGTAAATTTTTGAATTTCAGATCTTATAAAATCATGCTTTAGAGAAATCATAATTGCATTAAATTTATCCTCTTTTTTTTTTTTTTCGCTAGAAAGTTATTATATTAAAATGGAAGAAAAAGGAAGAAATTACAGAGCTACATCAAACTGAGAAAATAT
>NW_024868658.1:51296-62890 GCF_013358625.1 Macadamia integrifolia | reverse complement strand
TCGATTCCCTGACCCCCACCTTCGGCATTGCCATCAGCAGAGGAAAGAGAATCCCACTAATCAAATCTATAGTTTGGTCTGCCGTCAGCATCTCTTCTGATGAAATCCTTAATGTTGGCAGGAAAGTCAACATTTATGGCTGAAATCCCTGTCTTCGCCGCATCTCTAGCCAGGTAGTCGGCAATTGAGTTCGCTTCTCTGAAGTTGTGAGTTATTTTCCATGTGATACTCTCCAAATATGGCTGGAGGAATATCCATCTCTGCAAAGCAAACCATGGAATTTTATTTTGCTGGATAGAGATTGCAACAGCACTAGAATCCGTCTCTACCCACAGACATGGAATGCCCATCTCCCTAGCACGCATCAGCCCCACCATTAGGCCTTCGACTTCAGCTTCGAAGACTCCCGAGACACCCATAAAATCATGCTTTGGAGAAACCATAATTGCATTAAATTTATCATTTTTGTTGAAGGTGTTATCGGTTTAGCAGTCACATATGGACTTAGTTTCAGTATGCAAGGAGTTGTATGGGATCTTAGTAGTCTTGAGAAAAAAATGATATCAGTTGAGAGAATACTACAATATGCTTGCATCCCTAGTGAACATCCTGTACTGGTAGAAGAAAATAAGCTAGATCATGAATGGCCTTCACATGGGCAAATTGAAATTGCTGATTTGCAGGTAATCCCTAATCTAGATTCCTCAAGTATTTCTCTCCTTATTTATTTTCTCAATTTATATAGGTCCGGTATGCCCCACATCTTCCTCTTGTCTTACGAGGTCTCACATGCACTTTCCCCGGAGGGATGAATATTGGCGTCGTTGGTCGAACTGGAAGTGGTAAATCAACTCTTGTACAAACTCTCTTCCGCATTCTTGAACCAACAACTGGTCAAATTTGGATAGATGGTATCAACATCTCCAAGATTGGCCTTCATGACTTACGCTCAAGATTAAGCATCGTCCCACAAGAACCAACAATGTTTGAGGGAACTCTAAGAAACAATCTTGACCCACTTGATGAGTACAATGATGAACAAATTTGGGAGGTGGGTTTTTTTTTTTCTTTCTCTTTTTGATGAATAATGTTTAATCAAAGAAATGATAGACATATGATCTTCCAACTGATGTTCACACTCAAAACAAACAAAACACAGTTGACTGGCTGGGACTGTGAACTCCGTTCTCCTAGTCATCTTTGTTGGATATCCCCAACAATCTGCTTCTATTTCTTGTTCAATTTTTGAAATCCTTTCTATTGATTGGGATATGTATCTATATTAACTCCTTTCTCATGGCCATCTTCTTTTATTAGATGCGTTAAATCATCTTTAGGCGAAGTATGTCCCAAGAGATTCTCTTAGTGGGACTTGGGAAATGCATTGTTTTTATTATCCTAATTTTTATTTCAACTTGACACTCCTTGCTTCTTCATTTCATTTTTTCGTTAGCTTATTTTTAATATAATCATTTCCATGTCATATTGATTAATCCATGTTAACACGGATTATTTATTTATTTATTTTTAGGCTTTAGATAAATGTCAGCTTGGTGATAAAGTTAGAAAAAAGGAAGGAAAGCTTGATTCTGCAGGTTGGTTTCTTCTCATATACACTATGTTAAAATTTCTTAACATCAATTTACCGAAATTACAAGTGCACAATCCTTCCAAATTTGTATGATATATATAACTTAATCCAACCTTCCAGCCCCCCAAACCTTTTCCAAGAAAAAGTAGGAGAAGAAAAGTAAATGAAAATAAGATCCTAAATTGCTAACCCAATTTCATATGGTGATTGTCATAGTGACTGAGAATGGAGAGAATTGGAGCCTAGGTCAAAGACAGCTAGTTTGTTTAGGGCGGACATTACTCAAGAAGAGCAAAGTTTTAGTGCTTGATGAAGCTACTGCGTCAATGGATACTGCAACAGACTATCTAGTTCATCAAACACTTAGGAAGCACTTCTCAGGATCTACTATCATCACAATCGCACATAGAATAACATCAATTCTTGATGCTGATATGGTCCTCCTCCTCGATAATGGTAAGTACTTGGTACCTAGGGCTCAGTTGGTTTGGTAATAAATATTGTCATCCTTTTTAGGTGTTTGCCTACATGACTTGACATTTTTTTCTTGTCTTAAGCAGGCCTTGCACTGGAATATGATTCCCCAACCAAATTGCTAGAAGTCAAGTCTTCATCATTTGCAAAGCTTGTTAACGAGTATACTCGAAGATTTAATTCCTAGTTTTTGAAAAACTAAATAAATGAGTTTTGAATGTTTGAATCTAAGCATGGTGCATTAGATTGAGGTATACTGCATTTTAGTATGACAAAAATTGTTGGGAGAAGAAGGTGGAATAGATGTCTGAGTTTCATGTAATTATTTGGGATGACATTGGCATTCAGTGGAAGTACTTGAGATATAAAAGAAAAAAGAGATGAATTTTTTTTTTCTTTTTTATTGCATGTATATCCATAAAGCATTTGAGAAGGTTTAATAGTGCAACAGTATCTTTAGAATTACCACAATATCTATTATGTGGCATATTATGTAGAGTCGAAATTTTGTAGATAGGTAGAGTCCAAGGTCCATTGCTTACATGTCAAGCCATCCAATATAATTTATTTTATTTGAATTCTAGTGAAAAACATAATTGTTTTCTTCTAAAAATAAATTTCTGAAAATAAAAGTGAATACACCATACATAGGATGGTTTGTGCTTGAATTTATGTCTAAAATTTGATATGTGGCCTATTCTAGGTCATTTTCTGAATGTCCATATGGTTGAAATTGCTACAACATTCTTTTATATGGAAAAACTTAGTGCAGGTCTAGAGATACCTTCTAAAATCTGCCAATAATAATAATAAAAAAAAAAAGAAAAAAAAGAAGAAATTTGCATGTTGTTACATCAGATATAGGAGTGTACGACGGGGTTTCTCTTCACCCATGTTGAAGAGATTACCTTCGACTTCTAGGAGAAAGATGACTTCCTATAATGGGGGGGGGGGTTAATTATGGCCTTTCATTTTCTTCACTGTGGGTTAAGAACACTCTCTCCTAAGACATCTTAAATTATCTATTGGCAACATTTCGTTGAATAATAACTGTGTTATCTTTTCTATGCTTAAATTATTCTTACCGATTATTGTTATGATTATTTCTGAGTTTCCTTCCTCTCAAAGTTTTCCTTCCATAGCCATGCATTTTGACCTAAGTTTCAACATTGGCTCCTAGAACGGCAAGTTTAATTTTCCCTATAGCCTACCATATGTTAGGTTATTTTGACCTAAAAAATGTATGGCTGAGATTCTGCACCAATATGTATATATATATATATATATATATATTCCTAATTAAATGACGCTTAATAGAACATCTGCTTTTTGATTAATGTGTTATTGTTTCAGAAAGTGTCCAACGTCCTAATTTTTGGTAAGTTAGAAATGTTAGATGAATTAAGTGATCTATAATGCTAATGGGATTAAGTGGTCAAAGGGAAAAGGTTTGAGTTCCTTTCATTGAACACGCTTTTCTTGAGTTTCTTATTATTGTTTTTGTTTGTATTTACTTTTTGGCGTGGGGAATTCTTGTTGAGTTAATTTCTTTTATCGATTGTGCATGTCATGCTGTTGTAGTGGGTGTAATGGTAAAGTAAATTTTTTAACTTTATATATAAGGTGCCTTTTTATATATTATCTTGGCAATTTTTTGGGACACTAGATGCCATTTTTTGGGCACAATAGGGCTCTAGTACTTGAAGTAAAATGTGAATTTTATTATGGATAGAACTGGGCACAAAATTGAGATACCTTGTGGAAAGGGAAGATTATTAGCCACCTTCTCTGTATGGTGAGATCTATCTATTACAAAAGTTTATTGAGAAGGCCATAAAAAAAAAGTGCAAGTCCAATGAGTTTACACAATTAATTTTTGTTAATGAAAGAAATATTTTAAGTGATATGTTTGGATAGGATGGTCCCACTTCGATTAGCCACTTGTAAAAGTCAACTTTTAGGCACCATCCCTATACTGCCCATATGATAGGGTTTCAAATTTTTTTTTTTTTTTGGATAATAACAAATATATTTAGATAGAAGACATGAATTACATAAGGTTTAGTGTTCAGAACAAGAAACCAAGGAGTAGAATGTGGTAAATCCATTGTACATGTCATTAACAAGAATTTCCAAGATAAAAAATGGACAAAACCAATAACTTCTCTAGACATACAGTTGTAAACAAGTTTTATTAATAGCTATATATTTCTCTTTTATAGAGAGAAATAGAACCAAAATGGGCATGATAACGATACATGTCAAATATCTAGTATTACAGTATGCATGTGATTCAATACATGCCAGACACAGTATGTCAAAATCCAACCCAACGAATGACCAAATAATATGGTTAAAAGACACGTGAAGGCATCAAACGAACCATATCACATTACCCTTTGCGTTTTCAATGGTTTCTCCAAGTCTGTTAAAGTAAGGTCTCAATCAATCAACTTTTGTGACATTACATCTTCATGGGGGAAAACATACTTGATTAAAAACTTTCAATGGATGGATCATAATGTGGAGTTCAAGTCAACAAAATTTAATGTCACGTTTGGGGCATAGGACATGACCACGTGGTAGAGTAAGGTTTTAAAGGTCAATTAGAAATTCAAATTTTAGTGAAAATAGTTAAAAGTAATAGATAGCTAAAAATAAGAGGGATCCATTTACATTGGGGGTGTAAGATTCAATATGGCTGATCCAACATTATAGTTCCATGTGGCAAAGATTTATTCTTTATAGGTTTAATTTAGAATTCATATCTTTTGTAGCGAACAGTGAGGTATGGTGAACATCAGATGACTGAGAGCATTTGGACACGCGCACCAAGGGGTTTCCAGCCACCCAATGCTCACTGTACCGGTGCATCAATTATAAACAATTTTCACACTCTCATTCACCCCAAAGCAAATTAATGCAAACCAATTTGATTTGCCATAACCACATCAAATTTCCTCCTTTACTCCCCTCAAAGTGTTTGAATACCAAAATAACAAGTTACAGATAACTTTTATTTTTATTTTTTGGTCTATATATATTCAAACAACCCCCTCCATACAACAAACCCAGCTCATTCCATTCTCTGTTCAGCTACAACCATGACACATCCCATTCTGTTGCTTGGGCTTCTGATAATAACATACTTTAGTGTAAGAAAATTGATGACGTCCCATTATTCATTGATTCCATAATGGTTATTGCTTGTTCTTGTTTTATCTTTCTTATTTATTTATTTATTTTTGCCATGAAATTATAGGGTTCTCAAGCTAAAAATGCCTTCTCACAGTATTGGGAAGAGCAAATTGGTCTTCCACGCCCTCCACATTGGTTAGTTGCAAAGGCTTCTCCATTAGACCTCCATCAAACAGCAACATTTATGAAACTCATGGAGGAAAATGAATTGTCTTCCCACTTGCGTTCATTCTGTAAGCAGGCTAATATTGCTTGTTCTACGAATGCACTGGATAAGAAGGCAATGGACAGCAGTAACTTGTTAGCAGTAGCAAAATGGAATGTTGCCAAACTGAAATATGATTCTCCAAATGATACACCCTTGCCTGTTGCTAGCCAAGGGGGATTGCCATTTTTTAGGGAGTCAATGGTGAAAGAGGGAGGTTTCATACATGTCCCTGATTTAAGAGACCCAATGTCATATAAATCATTCTTGCCACAATCTTTGGTTTCAAAGATCCCATTTTCCTTTGCCCAGATCAAGGAGTTAAAGAATATTTTTGGAGTGGTGGATGAATCAAAGATGGATAAGTATATCCAAGACACCATTGAGACATGTGAGAAAAGTCCCATTCGCGGTGAGCAGAGCACCTGTGTGACTTCTGCTGTGGATCTCATTGATTTTATTGTTGAGAAATTAGGGCATCATGTACATGTATGGAGTACTGAGAGTGTTGAAGGATCTTATGAGAATGTCACAATTGGATCTGTGAAACTCATATATGGAAACCTCTTTGAACCACCAGTCATATGCCATAGTCAGCCGTTCCCATTTCAAGTGTATTATTGTCATGTCTTACAGAAAGTAAAGATATATGCAGTTGATATATATGCTCTGGAGAAAGTGAATCATGCAATCATGATATGCCATTATGATACATCAACTTGGAATCCAAACCATCTTGCTTTTCAGCTTCTAGGTTTTGGGCCAGGCCTAATCAAAGTCTGTCATTGGATAAATGAGAATGGAATGGTATGGGTAAAGACTCTAGGTTGAGCAGCATTTTGAAGATTATATTATCTTCCAATTCTCTTGTTTCTGTTACATGTTACTCCTTATGCTATTTGAATGATAAACAATGGCCTATTTTTGTTTTCTTATCATATCTTTCAAGTTTGAATACAACTGTGTTCTTCAATTCTCCAACACAAAAGAGAAAATGAAATCAAAACAAAATGTTAGTTATATAAAAATTTCAGCTAGACTTGCTGAGTCCATCAAGAAAAAGTCCATATGAAAGGTAAGGTAAATCAGGTGAAGCCCAAAATTTTCAGTATGTAGAGGTTAAGATCCCCTACTTAAATGTCAAGTTTAAGATGTATTGGGTTTGACCACGTGGAAAAATAAGGGTTTATATGCTCGTTGGAAACTCAAAATTTTATGAAAATAATAAAAAATAAATGAATGGCCAAAAATAGAAGAAAGATGCCATTAAAAGTGGCTTCAACATGGCTTTGAAATATGGCAGTTGGATGATCCAAACTATAGGCGACTATGCAACCATTTGAATTACCACATAATAGTTCATTGTGACAAAAATTAGTTTGGCAATGTTCTTTAAGCTTTTTCTTAAAATGATGGTTAAGCCTTATATGAAAAACGGACCAGATAAGAAAAGAAAGGGAAAAGACTGGCATATCGTCCAGTGTATCTTAAGTTAATGCCCATTTTATCTTTCTTTCTTCTCCTTTTTGAAATGACTCTCTTGCCCCTCTTGTATGATGCTCTGTTCTGACTCTCGCCTCCATTGGTGTTATCTGCTAATTTACTGTACACGAATAGTGTGCCTATCCCTCTCCTAGAAAGAAAATAAGAACCAGTTTTGTGAGAATGACTTGTAATTGAGAGGTGGTTTTGGTATTAAAACTTTGGGCGAAAGAACCTTGCCAGTTTAACACAACGGCTCATAAGAGCACATGTGAGAGCATCTACAGCGCACATAGGGGGCAGCCGCATGATCTTTTTGTGTCCATATATTTCTGGGTATTTATTGTGCCAGACCAGCAAGGTTCTTTTTCCCTACAATTTTTTAGGGCTGAGTGTGAATTGAAATTTTGCTTTTACTGTAGTCATGAAAGAGTTGTTTTCACTTTTTCATAGGGGAATTTGGGAAATTACATGTTAAAGGTTACATTTAGCCAGCCTCGTTAAGTTGCGATAAGACTGAATTTGTTATTATTTAAATGTTTAGGGGACTGACCAGACCTTTCCCCTTTTTTATTTGTTGGTCTTAAAAAATTTCCTTCCGTATAAATTCAAAAACCCCCTTTCCATGCAACAAACACAACTGATTCCTACAAAGTCACATACCTGACTTATTTTGCTCTCTGTTTGAG
Organism: Macadamia integrifolia; assembly: GCF_013358625.1. Taxonomy (NCBI): domain Eukaryota; kingdom Viridiplantae; phylum Streptophyta; class Magnoliopsida; order Proteales; family Proteaceae; genus Macadamia; species Macadamia integrifolia. Next base: position 55,251 of record NW_024868658.1, on the reverse strand, counting down.
TTCCACCATGAAGCATCCAATTCTATTGCTTGGACTTTTGATAGCAACGTACTTTAGTGTAAGATATATACGATTCTTTTCTATTATGTATTCATCTCAAAGTTTGGCTATTGCATCTTTCCAATTTAAATTTCTTATTTGGTTGGTATTTCCTCATGAAATTGCAGCAATCTCAAGCTGAAATTGCCTTCTCACAGTACTGGGAAGAGTATATAGGTCTTCCACATCCTCCACAATGGTTTGCTGCAAAGGCTTCTCCATTAACCCTCCATCAGATGGCAGTGTTTTCAAAACTTATTGAAGAGAATAAATTGTCTTCCCACCTGCATTCATTTTGTAAGCAGGCTAACATTGCCTGTTCTACAAAGACACTGGTGAAGATGACAACAAATGACACAACCCTACCACCAATAGTCCCTGGAATGATGCCAAACTGAAATATGATGGCGGCAATCTTCCAAATGAAATACCTTCATCGGCTTCCATCCAAGGGGGATTGCAATTTTTCCAGGAATCAATGGTGAAAGAGGGAGGTCTCACCGCTATCCCTGATCTAAGGGACCCAATGTCATATAATTCGTTCTTGCCGCGATCTCTTCCATTAAAAATCCCATTTTCCTTTGCCCAGATCAAGGAATTGAAGAACTTTTTTTGTGTGATAGATGAATCAAACATGAATGAGTATATTCAAGACACCCTCGAGATATGTGAGAAGGGCCCCATTAGAGGTGACCAATTCACTTGTGCAACTTCCACCGAGGATCTCATTGATTTTGTTGTAGAGAAATTAGGGCACCATGTACATGTTTGGAGTACTGAGAGTGTTGAAGGGTCTTATGAGAATGTCACAATTAGAGCAGTGACACTCATACATGGAAGCCTCTCTATACCACCAGCCTTATGTCATAGTCTGCCATTCCCATTTCAAGTCTATTATTGCCATATTTTACAGAAAGTAAAAATATATGCAGTTGATATACATGCTATGAAGATAATGAATCATGTGATCATGATATGAACTATAACACATCAACTTGGAATCCATACCATCTTGTTTTTAAGTTGTTGGGTTTAGCCCTGGCCTAATTGAAGTTTGTCATTGGATAAACGAGAACGAATTGGTCTGGACAAATACCCTAATTTGAGCAGCATTTGAAGATTAGATTATCTTGTAGTTCTCTTGTTTGTTAGTACATGTTACGGCTTATACTATTTTAATGATAAATAATGAACTTTTATTTGCTTGCTTCCAAGTTTAAATAGAATTTTATTCTTTAATTATCATTGTGTTCCCCATATTTGAATGCAAATTAATTAACATAGCTAGGCATGTTAATTAAAAAAATGAAATTAAAAAAAAATAAAAGAATACACAATTAATGTCTAGGCATACTTGGACGGCACAAATATAAGCAACATAATTTCTTCGTTCTTCTACTTTCAGCATTGTCATCAGTTGACGAGAGAAATATTCACAACATCAAGAAAATCTATATCTTGAGCGATACAGCGTTTCCCAATTGATATAATGAGAAATAAAATCGCAAACATTATCGTAATTATCAAAACGTCTGGTTTTAACAGCTCGCTTTGTCAATGAGTCTGCTACAAAGTTAACTTCTGCTTTAGCTGAGTGCTGAGTTGAACTGAGAAAGTCCTTCATGGCCATCCACTGCTGTGAGATACACTCTACAACCTTCTTCAAATCACATTCAATCCATATGCAACTTATCCCTCTCGTCTTATCTAATTGTAGCCAATTTTGTAACAAGTAATAGATTGTGACATTTGCAGCTTGAAGATTAGGATAGAACTGATATGGGTGCTAAAAAAAAAACAGTGATGTAGATTTTTCTGAAGTACCACATTTTTCCCGTCACATGGTTGCACTGTTGGTGGGAATCCTTTCCTTTCATTCTGTATAGGGATTACAAGCAATATCAGATTAGTGAATCTAACATACATAAATTAGGTTGATGGATGGTCTTCCTAGAAGAATCATAATGGAGATGGGACATGAGTAGAAAGAACCTTTCCAGTTTAAACTTGAGTATGAGAAGTGACCAACCCTAAATATCTGTGGAAAATTTTAGTATACCTCTATAGTTTGTCATTATTTATTATTATTATTATTATTTTTTTGTAGGGATGGAAGTATGTAATAGCCAGTATGCTCGATCTTTTGGTGAGCATGGGTTTTTTGCACACCACATCTCAACCAATTACATCAATCAATAACTTTTTTTTTTTTTTAATAAGACCATTCAAATAATTTTTACCATAAAGCTTATATGGATTTACTTCTTGCTACATTAGGCACACTGCAATTTATCTATTATAGAATTTCCATGAATAACAATTATGTTTTCTTTTCTTAGTGTTTTCTTGCCAATTCTTGCAATGATTAAATTTTTGAGTTTTCCCTCCTCACAAAGTTTTCTTTCCATGGTCTTGCATTCTGATTTGAAAGTCTCAAAATTGATTCCTAGACCGGTAATTTGAACTACTCCGACAACCAACCATGTGGGTGATTATTCTGACCTAAAAATTGTATGATTGCGGCTCTTCATGAAAGAAGAAGATAGCCTTAACTAAATAATTGTCTAGGACATCAACTTTTGATTAATGCATTTTGTTTAAAATTTCTAACATTCTAATTTTTGGTAAGTTAGGAACGTTAGGGAAATTAAATGATCTATAACATTTAAAATGGGGAAGTTCAAGGTCCTTTTAGTTGAACATGATTTTTTTTTTTAGTTTCCTTTTTAGTTTTTCATTTGAATTACCCTTGAAATATATATTTTTTTAACTCACAACATTTTGGATTGTATATGCATATGTTATTTTTTAGTGGGTGTAATTGTAAAAATGAATACAATAATTTGATTGTTTTATAAAGTTTCCGTAGTAAACTTCTTTGGACAGTAAATGCCTTTTCTTTTATGCATAGGGGCTCTTGTAGATGGAATAAAATTTGAAAATTGTTATCAATGGAGTATGGTATGGAGTTGCTAACTTTGCGATACCTTGGGAAGGACAAAGCTATTACCTGACCTTACTTTTTTTTTTATTTACATCCTATAGAGCTGCCCAAGGGAACTTTACTCACACACACAAGAGGGGAGGGGGGATGATAGAAAAAGGGAGGGGGGGATGCGTGTGACAGGAGTTGATCCCTAAACCACAAACCTGACGCCTACTCTATCAGCAGAAGCTACAACTAGTACGCTATGTACTGGATTCACAAACAATTTAGGCCTCACTTAATTGAAAAGATCATACAAGAAAACATGGCAAGTCCAATGGGTCGACACCTAATTTCCCTTAATGATTTTATATTTTTTTTAATGGTTCACTTAGTCAAAACCACCCAATACCTAAGCATGTGAAAGGTTCCACTATTGAAATTGATTTTTTTGATGGGCAAGTCACTTTTGACTTTGGACTAGTCATTTAAATTTACTATTGGCCCACCATGTTTCAACCTTGTAATTGTAAGGGTTTGCCAAGTCTTTCAAAGTTGAGTTTGTCAATCAAATTTTGTGACATATCTCCAAGTGGGAAGAGCATATTGAGCTGCAACCTTGAAAATGGATGAATGTTCTTATAGATATCATAGAGATCATGTCCATCAAAATTTAAGTTCTAATTAAGCTGTCTTACCAGAGTAAGATTTCCTTCATCGCACAAATATATAAACATGTGACAAATGATTAAGTGATGCCCAAATTTGTGGGTAGGTAGGGGTTTAGTCCACTAATTGATTGTTTAGTTTGGGACATATTGGATTTTATCACGTGGCAAAATAAGGCTCTAATGAGAAAAGGTGGGAGACTATGATGGAGAGGAGAAAAAGGTGGGAGTGATGAAGTGAATGAGAAATAAGGAAGAATAGGAAAATAGAGTTGGTTGCAATACTTGGCAAACTAGTTTGGAAACTTTTTTGTTAGTGGAT
>NW_024868658.1:43804-51276 GCF_013358625.1 Macadamia integrifolia | reverse complement strand
ATAAAATCATGCTTTGGAGAAACCATAATTGCATTAAATTTATCATTTTTGTTGAAGGTGTTATCGGTTTAGCAGTCACATATGGACTTAGTTTCAGTATGCAAGGAGTTGTATGGGATCTTAGTAGTCTTGAGAACAAAATGATATCAGTTGAGAGAATACTACAATATGCTTGCATCCCTAGTGAACATCCTGTACTGGTAGAAGAAAATAAGCTAGATCGTGAATGGCCTTCACATGGGCAAATTGAAATTGCTGATTTGCAGGTAATCCCTAATCTAGATTCCTCAAGTATTTCTCTCCTTATTTATTTTCTCATTTTATATAGGTCCGGTATGCCCCACATCTTCCTCTTGTCTTACGAGGTCTCACATGCACTTTCCCCGGAGGGATGAATATTGGCGTCGTTGGTCGAACTGGAAGTGGTAAATCAACTCTTGTACAAACTCTCTTCCGCATTCTTGAACCAACAACTGGTCAAATTTGGATAGATGGTATCAACATCTCCAAGATTGGCCTTCATGACTTACGCTCAAGATTAAGCATCGTCCCACAAGAACCAACAATGTTTGAGGGAACTCTAAGAAACAATCTTGACCCACTTGATGAGTACAATGATGAACAAATTTGGGAGGTGGGTTTTTTTTTTTCTTTCTCTTTTTGATGAATAATGTTTAATCAAAGAAATGATAGACATATGATCTTCCAACTGATGTTCACACTCAAAACAAACAAAACACAGTTGACTGGCTGGGACTGTGAACTCCGTTCTCCTAGTCATCTTTGTTGGATATCCCCAACAATCTGCTTCTATTTCTTGTTCAATTTTTGAAATCCTTTCTATTGATTGGGATATGTATCTATATTAACTCCTTTCTCATTGCCATCTTCTTTTATTAGATGCGTTAAATCATCTTTAGGCGAAGTATGTCCCAAGAGATTCTCTTAGTGGGACTTGGGAAATGCATTGTTTTTATTATCCTAATTTTTATTTCAACTTGACACTCCTTGCTTCTTCATTTCATTTTTTCGTTAGCTTATGTTTAATATAATCATTTCCATGTCATATTGATTAATCCATGTTAACATGGATTATTTATTTATTTATTTTTAGGCTTTAGATAAATGTCAGCTTGGTGATAAAGTTAGAAAAAAGGAAGGAAAGCTTGATTCTGCAGGTTGGTTTCTTCTCATATACACTATGTTAAAATTTCTTAACATCAATTTACCGAAATTACAAGTGCACAATCCTTCCAAATTTGTATGATATATATATAACTTAATCCAACCTTCCAGCCCCCCAAACCTTTTCCAAGAAAAAGTAGGAGAAGAAAAGTAAATGAAAATAAGATCCTAAATTGCTAACCCAATTTCATATGGTGGTTGTCATAGTGACTGAGAATGGAGAGAATTGGAGCCTAGGTCAAAGACAGCTAGTTTGTTTAGGGCGGACATTACTCAAGAAGAGCAAAATTTTAGTGCTTGATGAAGCTACTGCGTCAATGGATACTGCAACAGACTATCTAATTCATCAAACACTTAAGAAACACTTCTCAGGATCTACTATCATCACAATCGCACATAGAATAACATCAATTCTTGATGCTGATATGGTCCTCCTCCTCGATAATGGTAAGTACTTGGTACCTAGGGCTCAGTTGGTTTGGTAATAGATACTGTCATCCTTTTTAGGTGTTTGCCTACATGACTTGACATTTTTTTCTTGTCTTAAGCAGGCCTTGTACTGGAATATGATTCCCCAACCAAATTGCTAGAAGTCAAGTCTTCATCATTTGCAAAGCTTGTTAACGAGTATACTCGAAGATTTAATTCCTAGTTTTTGAAAAACTAAATAAATGAGTTTTGAATGTTTGAATCTAAACATGGTGCATTAGATTGAGGTATACTGCATTTTAGTATGACAAAAATTGTTGGGAGAAGAAGGTGGAATAGATGTCTGAGTTTCATGTAATTATTTGGGATGACATTGGCATTCAGTGGAAGTACTTGAGATATAAAAGAAAAAAGAGATGAATTTTTTTTTTCTTTTTATTGCATGTATATCCATAAAGCATTTGAGAATATTTAATAGTGCAACAGTATCTTTAGAATTACCACAATATCTATTATGTGGCATATTACGTAGAGTTGAAATTTTGTAGATAGCTAGAGTCCAAGGTCCATTCCTTACATGTCAAGCCATCCAATATAATTTATTTTATTTGAATTCTAGTGAAAAACATAATTTTTTTCTTCTAAAAATAAATTTCTGAAAATAAAAGTGAATACACCATACATAGGATGGTTTGTGGTTGAATTTATGTCTAAAATTTGATATGTGGCCTATTCTAGGTCATTTTCTGAATGTCCATATGGTTGAAATTGCTACAACACTCTTTTATATGGAAAAACTTAGTGCAGGTCTAGAGATACCTTCTAAAACCTGCGAATAATAATAATAAAAAAAAAAAAAAGAAGAAATTTGCATGTTGTTACATCAGATATAGGAGTGTACGACGGGGTTTCTCTTCACCCATGTTGAAGAGATTACCTTCGACTTCTAGGAGAAAGATGACTTCCTATAATGGGGGGGGGGGTTAATTATGGCCTTTCATTTTCTTCACTGTGGGTTAAGAACACTCTCTCCTAAGACATCTTAAATTATCTATTGGCAACATTTCGTTGAATAATAACTGTGTTATCTTTTCTATGCTTAAATTTTTCTTACCGATTATTGTTATGATTATTTCTGAGTTTCTCTCCTCTCAAAGTTTTCCTTCCATAGTCATGCATTTTGACCTAAGTTTCAACATTGGCTCCTAGAACGGCAATTTTAATTTTCCCTATAGCCTATCATATGTTAGGTTATTTTGACCTAAAAAATGTATGGCTGAGATTCTGCACTAATATGTATATATATATATATATATTCCTAATTAAATGACGCTTAATAGAACATCTGCTTTTTGATTAATGTGTTATTGTTTCAGAAAATGTCTAACGTCCTAATTTTTGGTAAGTTAGAAATGTTAGATGAATTAAGTGATCTATAATGCTAAAGGGATTAAGTGGTCAAAGGGAAAAGGTTTGAGTTCCTTTCATTGAACACGCTTTTCTTGAGTTTCTTATTATTGTTTTTGTTTGTAATTACTTTTTGGCGTGGGGAATTCTTGTTGAGTTAATTGCTTTTATCGATTGTGCATGTCATGTTGTTGTAGTGGGTGTAATGGTAAAGTAAATTTTTTAACTTTATATATAGGGTGCCTTTTTATATATTATCTTGGCAATTTTTTGGGACACTAGATGCCATTTTTTGGGCACAATAGGGCTCTAGTAGTTGAAGTAAAATGTGTATTTTATTATGGATAGAACTGGGCACAAAATTGAGATGCCTTGTGGAAAGGTAAGATCATTAGCCACCTTCTCTGTATAGTGAGGTCTACCTATTACAAAAGTTTATTGAGAAGGCCATAAAAAATAAGTGCAAGTCCAATGAGTTTATGCTATTAATTTTTGTTAATGAAAGAAATATTGTAAGTGATATGTTTGGATAGGATGGTCCCACTTCGATTAGCCACTTGTAAAAGTCAACTTTCAGGCGCCATCCCTATACTGCCCATATGATAGGGTTTCTACCTTTTTTTTTTTTGGATAATAACGAATTTATTTAGATAGAAGACATGAATTACATAAGGTTTAGTATTCAGAACAAGAAACCGAGGAGTACAATGTGGTAAACCCATTGTACATGTCATTAACAAGACCTTCTAAGATAGGAAATGGACGAAACCAATAACTTCTCTAGACATACAGTTATAAACAACTTTTATTAATAGGTGTAGATTTCTCTTTTATAGAGAGAAATAGAGTCAAAATGGGCATAAAAACGATACATGTCAAACATCTAGTATTACACTATGCATGTGACTCATGCCAGACACAGTATGTCAAAATCCGACCCAACGAATGACCAAATTATATGGTTAAAAGACATGTGAAGGCATCAAACGATCCATATCACATTACCCTTTGCGTTTTCTATGGTTTCTCCAAGTCTGTTAAAGTAAGGTCTCAATCAATCAACTTTTGTGACATTACATCTTCATGGGGGACAACATACTTGATTAAAAACTTTCAATGGATGGTTCATAATGTGAAGTTCAAGTCAACAAAATTTAATGTCACGTTTGGGGCATAGGACATGACCACGTGGTAGAGTAAGGTTTTAAAGGTCTATTAGAAATTCAAATTTTAGCGAAAATAGTTAAAAGTAATAGATAGCTAAAAATAAGAGGGATCCATTCACGTTGAGGGTGTAAGATTCAATATGGCTGATCCAACACATTATAGTTCCATGTGGTAAAGATTAATTCTTTATAGGTTTAATTTAGAGTTCACATCCTTTGTAGCAAACAGTGAGGTATGGTGAACATCAGATGACTGAGAACATTTGAGCACGCACACCAAGGGTTCCTACCCACCCAATGCTCACTGCACCGGTGCATCAATTATAAACAATTTTCACACACTCATTCACCCCAAAGCAAATTAATGCAAACCAATTTGACTTTTCCATGTATTTTCCTTCAACTTCAAAAATTGATTGAGAAAGTGAAGTTATCTGAGTAACATTGATTTGTCAAAAGAAGGGGGGGGGGGGGGGGGGGGGGGAAATGTCCTCAAGTCCCCTTAGCCATAACCACATCAAATTACCTCCTTTACTCCCCTCAAAGTGTTTGAATACCAAAATAACAAGTTACAGATAACTTTTATTTTTATTTTTTGGTCTATATATATTCAAACACCCCCTCCATACAACAAACCCAGCTCATTCCATTCTCTGTTCAGCTACAACCATGACACATCCCATTCTGTTGCTTGGACTTCTGATAATAACATACTTTAGTGTAAGAAAATTGATGACGTCCCATTATTCATTGATTCCATAATGGTTATTGCTTGTTCTTGTTTTATCTTTCTTATTTATTTATTTATTTTTGCCATGAAATTGTAGGGTTCTCAAGCTGAAAATGCCTTCTCACAGTATTGGGAAGAGCAAATTGGTCTTCCACGCCCTCCACATTGGTTAGTTGCAAAGACTTCTCCATTAGACCTCCATCAAACAGCAACATTTATGAAACTCATGGAGGAAAATGAATTGTCTTCCCACTTGCGTTCATTCTGTAAGCAGGCTAATATTGCTTGTTCTTCAAATGCACTGGATAAGAAGGCAATAGACAGCAGAAACTTGTTAGCAGTAGCAAAATGGAATGTTGCCAAACTGAAATATGATTCTCCAAATGATACACCCTTGCCTGTTGCTAGCCAAGGGGGATTGCCATTTTTTAGGGAGTCAATGGTGAAAGAGGGAGGTTTCATACATGTCCCTGATTTAAGAGACCCAATGTCATATAAATCATTCTTGCCACAATCTTTGGTTTCAAAGATCCCATTTTCCTTTGCCCAGATCAAGGAGTTAAAGAATATTTTTGGAGTGGTGGATGAATCAAAGATGGATAAGTATATCCAAGACACCATTGAGACATGTGAGAAAAGTCCCATTAGCGGTGAGCAGAGCACCTGTGTGACTTCTGCTGTGGATCTCATTGATTTTATTGTTGAGAAATTAGGGCATCATGTACATGTATGGAGTACTGAGAGTGTTGAGGGATCTTATGAGAATGTCACAATTGGATCTGTGAAACTCATATATGGAAACCTCTTTGAACCACCAGTCATATGCCATAGTCAGCCGTTCCCATTTCAAGTGTATTATTGTCATGTCTTACAGAAAGTAAAGATATATGCAGTTGATATATATGCTCTGAAGAAAGTGAATCATGCAATCATGATATGCCATTATGATACATCAACTTGGAATCCAAACCATCTTGCTTTTCAGCTTCTAGGTTTTGGGCCAGGCCTAATTAAAGTCTGTCATTGGATAAATGAGAATGGAATGGTATGGGTAAAGACTCTAGGTTGAGCAGCATTTTGAAGATTATATTATCTTCCAATTCTCTTGTTTCTGTTACATGTTACTCCTTATGCTATTTGAATGATAAACAATGGCCTATTTTTGTTTTCTTATCATATCTTTCAAGTTTGAATACAACTGTGTTCTTCAATTCTCCAACACAATAGAGAAAATGAAATCAAAATAAAATGTTAGTTATATAAAAATTTCAGCTAGATTTGCTGAGTCCATCAAGAAAAAGTCCATATGAAAGGTAAGGTAAATCAGGTGAAGCCCAAATTTTTCAGTATGTAGAGGTTAAGATCCCCTACTTAAATGTCAAGTTTAAGGTGTATTGGGTTTGACCATGTGGAAAAATAAGGATTTATATGCTCGTTGGAAACTCAAAATTTTATGAAAATAATAAAAAATAAATGAATGGCCAAAAATAGAAGAAAGATGCCATTAAAAGTGGCTTCAACTTGGCTTTGAAATATGGCAGTTGGATGATCCAAACTATAGGCGACTATGCAACCATTTGAATTACCACATAATAGTTCATTGTGACAAAAATTAGTTTGGCAATTTTCTTTAAGCTTTTTCTTAAAATGATGGTTAAGCTTTATATGAATAACGGACCAGATAAGAAAAGAAAGGGAAAAGACTGGCATATCGTCCAGTGTATCTTAAGTTAATGCCCATTGTATCTTTCTTTCTTCTCCCTTTTGAAATGACTCTCTTGCCCCTCTTGTATGATGCTCTGTTCCGACTCTCGCCTCCATTGGTGTTATCTGCTAATTTACTATACACGAATAGTGTGCCTATCCCTCTCCTAGAAAGAAAATAAGAACCAGTTTTGTGAGAATGACTTGTAATTGAGAGGTGGTTTTGGTATTAAAACTTTGGGCCAAAGAACCTTGCCAGTTTAGCACAAGAAGCGTCGAACACAACGGCTCATAAGAGCACATGTGAGAGCATCTACAGCGCACATAGGGGGCAGCCGCATGATCTTTTTGTGTCCATATATTTCTGGGTATTTATTGTGCCAGACCAGCAAGGTTCTTTTTCCCTACAATTTTTTAGGGCCGAGTGTGAATTGAAATTCTGCTTTTACTGTAGTCATGAAAGAGTTGTTTTCACTTTTTCATAGGGGAATTTGGGAAATTACATGTTAAAGGTTACATTTAGCCAGCCTCGTTAAGTTGCGATAAGACTGAATTTGTTATTATTTAAATGTTTAGGGGACTGACCAAACCTTTCCCCTTTTTTATTTGTTGGTCTTAAAAAAAATTTCCTTCCGTTTTTTTTTTTTTTTCACTAGAAAGTCAGAAATATGTATTAAAAAAGAGAGAGAAAAAAGGGGGGAAAATATAATACAACCTAAGAGCCAGAAAACGTGCCTCCACCTACGGCATTGCCATCAGCGGAGACTCACTTCTGCTATCTCATAAATCTAAATCTCGTTCTTCCTGCCTCATCTAAAAATAGCTCGCTTATGATGCGATGAGGTAGGATT
>NW_024868658.1:0-43784 GCF_013358625.1 Macadamia integrifolia | reverse complement strand
ATTAAAATCACCAACAATAAGCAGAGGGAGAGAAGCTGCTGAAACAGCCGCCAATTCCGACCACAAATCTCTACGCTCAATTTTAAAGCAACTAGCATGAATAAAGGACAAAAGCAGTTTTTTCCTTTGCCAGTCGACCTCAATAGAGAGCTGTTGATCCGACATTGAGACAATGGAAGGGTGACTCAGACCACGTTTCTAAATTATTCACAGGTTAGACAACCTTTCATGGCGGATATTATGGATAAACTTTGCCGAATATCCCAATTTATTAAAAAATAAAACAGGGAATTTACTCACCTGAACCATTGGTTCAGCCAAACACAGAATATCTGGAGAATTCTCTGAAATAAGAGATTGTAAAAATCTCTTACCAGCCTCCTTCTTCACACCACGAATATTCCAGAAAAGAACACGCATGATCAACTTGTTGAGTCCGCGATCTTGTCAGATATAGATGTCTGACCTCCTCCTTTTTTCTTCTTCCCCTTTTTTTCTCCCACTGTTTTACCCTGCTCACCCAGCAAAACAACTCTATCCACTGCCTGAGCGCCCATCACAGCAATCTCCCTTCTACTAATTGTAGAGGTAGGGGCCGGACCATACCCAGAGGAAGAGATCCGACCACCCCTGCTCGTCAGGCCGCCCCGACTGGATCCCTGAATCAGTCCCGTTCTCTTTGTGCACGATGACATTCTCACAGGACCCTGCAACACCCTCGCCAAAGAGACTTCCTGCTGAGAAGTATTCACCGTATCATAGACTGGGGAAGATCGGACCTGATACGGTCCACTCTCTTTTGAACCAGAATTCTGGTCTGAATCAGATTCTAATTCTGATTCAGAACCAGAATCAGACCCCTCCACATCATCACTAGAGTCCTTATCTGACTCAACTCTCTCCTGTGCTAATCCCACAGTTTCCAAAATTGGGAGATTTGTATTAGCCGGATTCAAATTAATTTGAATCACACCTTCTTCTATATTTGGAAGTTGAGAAGAGATATTATTATGAGATTGTCCAGCAGAGCCGTTTCCCTCTTCAATAGGTAACTCCCCTTTATTTTTCAAAATCTGATTTTGGAGAGGCAGATTTGGACCAGAGATACCCAACGAGTCCCCCTTGTCCGAGTCAACTCCGTCTTCCTCGTATACCGCACCTGGTACCCTTACATTGTCACGAGCACTCTGCTTCTCATCCTCCATCTTTTTGAGTTGACAATTATTTACTTGATGACCCATCCGCTTACAGAAACCACACTTTGCACAATTATCTTCATATATTACTCGCTGACGAAAACCAAAAATCTTAGTAGTACCTGGTTCGAATCTCTCTACCTGAACCTCCTCAACCCGAGCAGCAGCTTCCGAGCTATCAACAGAAGCTGCAATTTCACAAACAATTTAGGCCTCACTTAATTGAAAAGATCATACAAGAAAAAATGGCAAATCCAATGAGTCGACACCTAATTTCCCTTAATGATTTTATATTTATTTAATGGTTCACTTAGTCAAAACCACCCAATACCTAAGCATGTGAAAGGTTCCACTATTGAAATTGATTTTTTTGATGGGCAAGTCACTTTTGACTTTGGACTAGTCATTTAAATTTACTATTGGCCCACCATGTTTCAACCTTGGAATTTTAAGGGTTTGCCAAGTCTTTCAAAGTTGAGTTTGTCAATCAAATTTTGTGACATATCTCCAAGTGGGAAGAGCATATTGAGCTGCAACCTTGAAATGGATGAATGTTCTTATAGATATTATAGAGATCATGCCCATCAAAATTTAAGTTCTAATTAAGTTGTCTTACCAGAGTAAGATTTCCTTCATCGCACAAATATATAAACATGTGACAAATGATTAATTGATGCCCAAATTTGTGGGTAGGTAGGGGTTTAGTCCACTAATTGATTGTTTAGTTTGGGGCATATTGGATTTTATCACTTGGCAAAATAAGGCTCTAATGAGAAAAGGTGGGAGACTATGATGGAGAGGAGAAAAAGGTGGGAGTGATGAAGTGAATGAGAAATAAGGAAGAATAGGAAAATAGAGTTGGTTGCAATTTACTTGGCAAACTAGTTTGGAAACTTTTTTGTTAGTGGATAAAATAAACTTTCCCTTTATATGAATTAAGGGAGAAGATTGGGCACAACCAATGGCAGCGCGAAAAACATATGAGCATGGATATCTTTTCCCTGGGTGTGAGGGAGTGAGAATGACACAAAATCTAGGCAACCCAATGGTGTGCACAGACTTTTCCCATAAATTGAAATTCCCCCTCCCAAACACAGAACGCAACTATTTCCGACAAAGGCACATACCCAATACATTCCATTCTCTCTTCAATTCCACCATGATGCATCCCATTCTCTTGCTTGGAAATCTAATAGTAGCATACTTTAGTGTAAGAAAATCAAAGACTTTCTATCATCCATTCATTTGAAAGTGGTTCTTGTTTTATCTTTATTATTTGGTTGTGATTTTTTCCCATGAAATTGTAGGGTTCTCGAGCTGAAAATGTTTTCTCACAATATTGGAAAGAGCATATTGATTGTCCACACCCTCCACAATGGTTAGCAGCAAAGGCTTCTCCATTAAGCCTCCATCAGGCAGCTTCATTTATGAAACTTATGGAGGAAAACAAACTACCTTCCCACCTACCCTCATTCTGTGAGCAGGCTAATGTTGCTTGTTCTACAAATGCACTGATTAAGAAGCCAATGGATGATCCATACCTGCCACCAGTAGCCAAGTGGCCAAATGCTTTCAAAGTGAAATATGATGACCTCCCAAAAGAAATACCTCCATCAATAGCCATTCGAGGGGGATTGTCATGTTTTCATGAGTCAATGGTGCAAGAGGGAAGTTACATACATGTTCCTGATCTTAGGGATCCAATGTCATATAAATCATTCATGCCGCGACCTCTAGCGTCAAAAATCCCATTTTACTTTGCCCAGATCAAGGAACTGAAGAAGTTTTTTGGTGTGGTGGATGAGTCAGACATGGATGAGTACGTTAAAGTCACCCTCAGGATATGTGAGAAGAGTCCCACTCAAGGTGAGCAGAGAAGCTGTGTGACTTCTGTCGAGGATCTTATTGATTTCGTTGTTGAGAAATTAGGCCACCATTTATGCATATAGAGTATTGAGAGCATTGAAGGATCTTATGAGAATGCCACAATTGGAGCTTTGAAACTCATCCATGGAAACCTCTTTGAACCACCAGCCATATGTCATAGTCAACCATTCCCATTTCAAGTCTATTATTGCCATGTTATTCAGAAAGTTAAAGTATTTGCAGTTGATATATATATATATATATATATATATATGCTAAGAAGAAAGTGAATCATGCGATCGTGGCATGCCACTATGACACATCAACTTGGAGTCCAGACCAAATTGCTTTTAAGCTGTTGGGTTTCGGCCCTGGACTAATTGAAGTCTGTTATTGGATAATCGAGAACGGAATGGTTTGGACAAAGACTCTAGGTTGAGCAATATTTGAAGATTAATTTTGATTATCTACTTCCAGTTCTATGTTTGCATTACATGTTACTGCTCATTCTATTTGGAGGATAAATAAAGACAATGTTTTGATTGCTTATTACCTGAAATCAAAATATCAAGAAAAATCCCATATTAAAGCAATTCTTAGAGATAATCTTTTTCAAAATGTCACTGCATGTTTGATCCATTTTTCATGCTTCCATGCCCAAATGGGTTAGAAGGGTACTTTCTCTTTCTCAAGTGGTGGTAAGGAGAAGTTAACAGCTTTAGCTAGATTCTAAATTGGGGATAAACTCCATTGGGATGCCATGGTTGATCACCTTGAAGAACCTGAGTTCTTCACAGACCTTAACAAAAAGGGTCTTGGAATCTGATTTTCAGAGGTAAGTGTTATCATAGAGAAAGTTTCTAATGCAGGTTTTGAGCAGATCACCATGACTGAAGTAGCTGAAAAGCAGGACATGAGAGGGAATCTGATGCTAAAAAGCAGCAGAGGATTTGGCTCGAATCATATTTAGACACTGATATAATACAGTTGATCCGATATCGATACTTAGAACCATGCACAAACCACTTTCCTATGAGAATATGGGCGGACCAGACATTTTCCTCTTTCCCAGGAAGTATGTTTCTTCCAGAGAATAAGGGCGAACCAGCCATTTCCTCTTTCTTAGGAAGCAAGCTGAGGGGCCAACTCATAGAGAGACGCCCATTTCGTTTCAATCTTTCGTAATTAGGAAATACTCCCCCTGCGCTTCCAAGTTTGTTGAAGACAATCAGGAGATGAAAGAAATTTAACGTTCATCACTCAAATACACTGGATAATTTGAAGCTTCTTCGTCAAGGTGCACCTCTCTCTCTCTCTCTCTCTCTCTCTTTTCTCAGAGAACTAGATCATTTCCTCTCTTAGGAGTAGAAATTAATGGTGTTGCCCTGAAGAGATCATTGTTGCCATCAAGTCCTGCAAGCCAAACAAGTTGGCTGCGTTACAAAAGATAACCTCTCCCAAGGTTCTTGGCCTGGAACCTATTCTTGATTGTAGCCCATCTCTTTATAACATCGTTACAAATTCATAGTCAAAATCCTTAATAACAGACTACTTGATAGCATTGGAAAGGTGTTTTTTTTTTTTCTTGCAAAATGGCTACTCTATGTTAAGATTTTGAATAATTCTTTAGCTCCTTATATATATATTCTCAAACAATTTTATTTTGCCTGTTCATTTGCAGGTTCAACTACATTTCAGTGACATTAAGACTCCAATATTGGTCTAGACACAACATCTTTATAAATGAGTCTACCTCAATTCAAAATGTGGTAAAGCTTGTAGGATTTGCATTGGACTTAACTGAGATAAGCCATCAAATTACAAACAGAAGAAAAGGAAATTTGTAAATATGGATGCTTCTGAAGAATTAAGGAATGATATGAATATTTGGATGTTCTTTTCACACAGCATGTTGCAATCCTTTTCCTACATGGGTCTTCTACTCCCTAATGTCTTGTTTCTATCTTGTTATACATCTCAGTTTATATTGGAAACATTCCTCTTTACCACTCTTACTATGGTTCACTAATGTTGTATCCATTATTGCTAGTCTTTCCTTGTGGTGTACCAGGTTGTTTGGCAATGGGAGAGAAGGAGATCTTTTGGAGCCTTTGTTGGAAAGTAGTTCAAATCATAACAATTGTGATGATGGACAAGGATCAAGTATTGGTGGAGAGAGTGTGACTCCTTATGCAAATGCCAGGCTTCTTAGTATTTTTACTTTCACTTGGATGGGCCCTTTGCTTGCACTCGGGTGTAAGAAAACACTAGACCTTAAAGATATTCCTCAACTTGCTAATCCTGATAGTGCCAATTCGGTCTTCAATCATTTTAGAAATAAACTTGATTCTGATGCTAATGGCAGTGGTAAAGGTGGTCAGGTAAGCACACTCAAGTTGGGGAAGGCATTGGGTTTCTCATTGTGGAAAGAAATTTTATGGACCGCTCTATTCTCCATTATACGCACACTGGCTTCTTATGTTTGGCCATATCTTATTTTTGCTTTTGTTCAATATCACAATAGTCCTCACCAACTAAACTATGAAGGCCATACACTAGTGTTTATTTTCTTTCTTTCAAAGCTCATAAATGGCCTTTCTGATAGACATTTGTCCTTTCTACTATGAAAGATGGCAATTAGGATCCGTGCTTCCTTATTTGCTATAATCTATAACAAAGGTCTCAAGCTTTCAAACCAAGCAAAGCAAGTCCACAGTAGTGGAGAGAACATTAATTTAATGAGTGTTGATGTTGAGAGGACTAGCCTTTTCAGTTGGTACTTGCACGATATATGGAAGGTTCCTCTTCAGGTTGTTCTAGCATTATTGATCTTGTACAAGCACGTTGGGCTTGCTTCACTTGTGGCTTTTGTTACCAGATTGATTTTAATGTTGGTAAATATTCCACTAGGAAAACTACAAGAGAAATTTCAAGGGAAGTTAATGGATTCAAAGGATCAAAGGATGAAGGTAACATCTGAGGCTCTGAGAAATATAAGGATTCTCAAGCTCCAAGGTTGGGAGATGAAGTTCTTGGCTATGATAGTTGAACTCAGGAGCTTTGAAACAAGATGGTTAAAGAAGTTAGTTTATACATCAGCTATGACTGTCTTTGTCTACTTATCTGCTCCCATGCTTTTGTCCACGGTTACTTTTGGGTTTTGTATCTTAATGAGAATTCCGTTAGAGTCAGGGAAGATTCTATCTGCACTTGCAACATTTGAGATACTCCAAGGGCCCATTTATAATCTTCCAGATACAATATCCATGGTAATTCAAACTAAAGTTTCTCTTGATATGATAGTCTCATTCCTCTGTCTTGATGAATTTCATCCGAATATAATACAAAAGATTCCAAGAGATAGTGCCCAAGTTGCAGTTGAGATAGTCGAGGGTAATTTCGCTTGGGATCTTCATTCCCCTACTCTAACATTGAAATATCTTAATTTTCAAGTGTATCACAGTATGAGAGTGGCTATTTGTGGTTCAGTTGGGTCAGGCAAGTCAAGCTTACTTTCTAGTATATTGGGAGAAGTGCCGATAGTATCTGAAACAATTAAGTTGAATGGTAAAAAAGCCTATGTTTCACAATCACCTTGGATACAGAGTGGAAAACTAATAGACAATATATTGTTTGGTAAAGAGATAGATAAGAGGAGGTATGAGATGATCCTTGAAGCATGTTCATTGAAGAAGGACCTAGAATTTTGTGCCTTTGGGGACCAGACTACTATAGGGGAAAGGGGGATCAACCTAAGTGGTGGGCAAAAGCAAAGAATTCAGACTGCACATGCTTTATACCATGATGCGGATATTTATTTACTTGATGATCCTTTTAGTGCTGTGGATGTGCACATAGGAACTCATCTTTTTAAGGTAGTTTCCTTTGATCTCTACTTCCAAAGTTTTCTTTGATGAAATTTGATTGAAACTATATATTTCATTACCTACATTACAATTTTGTTCATTGGAAAGTAAGTTTGCTCTAAAAATTAATTTAAGGTTGTTATTGACGTCTAAAAAAACAAGATAGATAGACACATGATATTAAGTTCTGTATCTCCTTAAGTTATGCTTTTTATATTACTTACATTAGGAAAATAAATATATTAGTATGTATAACTATTTATCTCTTTTAAGTAGCTAGATATTATTTTTTAGTTCTTAAATGTGAACATCTAAATTTTTGTTGGCAGGAATGTTTATTAGGAATTTTGGCTTCAAAAACAATAATTTATGTTACTCACCAATTAATAGAGTTTTTACGTTCTGCTAATCTTATCCTGGTAAGAATATGCCATTTTCCCTTCCCAATTTGAAGTCCCTAAATCTGGTATAAGAACAATTATTTACCTTCCCTTATTTGGTAGGTTATGAGAGATGGACAGATTACTCAAGCAGGAAAATATGAACAAATTTTTAGTTCAAGAACTGACTTTATGGAATTAATGGGTGCACATAAGAAAGCTTTGACAAAAATTAATTCTATCGAATGTGTGGCTGCTTTGGATAATTTAGTTAATGATGAGGTGGATACTATTATTTTGTATAGTAAGAAGTCTACTCAAGATGATGAGGAAGGGGAATCCAAAAACAACAAAATAGAGAACCAAGTTGGGCTAGAAGAGCAACTTATCCAAGAAGAGAAGAGGGAAAATGGTGCAATTAGTCTGTCAGTCTATTGGAAATATGTTACCGCTGCATATAGAGGGGTTTTTGTACCATTGATATTATTGGTTCAAATTCTTTTTCAATTTCTTCTGATTGTTAGTAGTTATTAGATGGTGTTAGCTACTCCCGTTTCAGAAGATGTGAGACCTCATATTAGACAATCGAAACTCCTCTTTATTTATGTCGCTTTAACCCTTGGAAGTTCTCTTTGTGTACTTATAAGGTCCATGCTCATTACAATTGTTGGATACAAGACATCAACTCTATTCTTCAACAAAATTCATTTATACATTTTTCGTGCTCCCTTATTATTTTTCGAATCTACTTCGAGTGGAAGGATTTTAAATCGGGTTAGTAAATTTGCTTATATGCTCTTGTAATCCAAATGACCTTATTTGCTCACCACAAAAGGTTAATATGATGTTAAAACTTGAATAAAGTTTATTTGTGTATGCAGGTATCCACAGATCAAAGTGTAGTTGATACCTCAATTCCACATCGTATAGAAGAATTTCTTATCTCAGTCATAGGATTCCTTGGAACTATTGCAGTAATGTCACAGGTTTTATGGAAAATGTTAATAGTTTTTATTCCAATGACTCTAGCATGCATCTGGTACCAGGTAATTATATCACCACTTCCGCTTTCAAATCAATCTTAGCCATTATCCTCTCCATAGTTAACATGGACATAATATAAGTTAGTTCAAAATTTTTTATCAGTGAGTTTTGAATTGTTATTCGCACCTAAATGGATTTAGAAGTGGATGCAGATATGTTTGGGTGAGAAAATTGTGATTTAAACCTTAATATTCTTCTTGAATTTATAAAAAATATATACAGGAAATCCATTTTGTAATAAAAAAAATATTCATGTAATTTGTTGCAAATTGATAGTCACTCGCTTACCAAAATTGTTTGAGAAAAATTGACTAAACAAAGCCAATGTTGTTAAAGTGCAAATGAACGTAAAGGGCTATAACTATGCTTTTGATATGTATTAAATGTTTTAGCTATATATAGATAAAATATAATATGCTTTGCCTCCATTGGATGGAGCTCAAACTAAAAGATTTTATGGAATGAAAAATCACCCACTGAAATAGTAGTTTATGGAAGCCGGATTTTAATATCCATGATAAAACTACTATTTTAAAAAATTAGTTAATAATTAACATAAGTTAACAAATAATGAGAATAAATACTTTCTTTTAGCACTAGCCAAGTAATAAATCAGTTGATAATTTTGAAAATAAACTAATGGATGATTTCAAATGAGATATTGGTGAGAGAATTTCAATTAGTAAATGGTATATTAATAAATAACTCTCAATAACTAAATATTAAGTATTAAAGGAAAATGTCCACTATATATAAGGCTAAGACTTCTCTTAGTGGTCAAAAAATTAAGGGTAATTAGAGAATTGCTTTAGTCAAACTAACCATATGATATTTGTTCGTCATTTAAATTAGTCATGTGTCATGTTTTGGAGCCATGTCCATTGCATGGCCCACAATGTCTGAACTTCTCACCATTTAAATTGAAGTTGATAGAATTGCAATAGTTGAATTCTCAACCAATTAGGTTTAAATTTAATAAATAGATAGGTACTGGTTTTGACAACCAACATTAATAAAATTTGAGCTTTAATGGAATTTCCATATGTGTGCAGTCAAGAGAAGCCTATCTTGGTGGACCACTTAGGAAACATAGCCAGATTATTAATTAGTCAATAAATTTTAATGGAAAAAATATTCTTCTACTCTTCCATATTTCTTTTCCACTCTTTTTATCTTCTATCATTTTTCACATTTCTCTTTATTTCTTAATTGAAACGTGCACGTCACGCTGTATGGAAAAGCATGCAAAGACATTGCATTTAGAGTAACTGGAGTACCTAGCTAACTAGGCTGGGACTACGTTGTATTTTACACTAAACTATATATTCATAAGCCTTGGGCGATAGTGTATAAGGCCATACTCTTACTGAAAAAAAAAATAAGGTCATACATTTCAGTCCATCGTTAGAAAATCTAGGTTTACCAAAAATTATATATGGTTATAGACGGTTATTAATTGGAGTTGTAATTTTATAATAATAAAAAATTGGTCTATTTAACCGTCCTATCTGTTAGGTGAGTTATTTTACTTTTTGAGAGAGGGTTTGTTTTGTGAGAAAGTAAGCTTAGGCTACTCACTCACATTCAAGTAAGTAAATATTTTTATCTCTATTACCAAACAACACAAGGGAAAGATTGGTCGGATAGGAGAAAAAAGTGAGACCACAAATCTCATGTTCAATCAAATTTTTAGTGATCAAAATTTTCGGTTAAATATTTTGAGATATAGTCAATATATAAGTAATGCATATAATTTAGTCAACCAATAAAAAAAAAAGTGGTGATCATTGAAAAGTTGAAATAAATAAAGGGAGAGAGGATGGTGTGGCACATATGCCAACATGGGGCCGATGGGAATTTGCATCAAGCCATCCAACATGGGCAAGATAGTCATTTCATTGTCCGTGTTTCTAGGCTCAAAAGTGCATGATCGGATAGTGTTCTTTTCTTCATAAATAAAATAGAATGGGTATTTTCCTCCAGTTTCATCTATGATGATGGTATCACCATCAACAGTCTAAATGTAAGTAGCTTATATTAAAAAATCACCCATAAAAAAATTTGTATCATTTTCTAACTAACTATACATTTATTACATATGTTTCTACAGTGTACCTAATTTTTCAATTTTTATGAAACTCAACTTGTAGCAATACTATACACTTACAGCACGAGAACTATCACGGATGGCCGGAGTATGCCAGGCTCCAATTATACAGCATTTTGCATAATCTTGTTTAGGTTCAACTACAATCAGATGCTTTGACCAAGAGAAAAGGTTTATGGACACAAATCTCAATTTAGTATATGGGTATTCCCAACCCAAATTTTATTTCTCTGGTGCAATGGAGTGGTTATGCTCCCGCTCGGATATTTTCGCATCCATCACATATGTTATATTTTTATTTTTCTTTATCTTAATGCCAAAGGAAGTACTCAGTCCTGGTAAAAATTTGACCTTGTGTTCTTATAAAATCATTTTTTACGGAAAATATGATTTTGCACACACAAAAATATGATTTAAATTTTATTTTTGTTTTATTTTCTCTCTTGAAGGTGTTGTGGATTTAGCAATCACATATGGGCTTAGTTTTAGTATGCACGGGGTCGTCTGGGATCTTACCCATCTTGAGAATAGAATCGTATCTGTTGAGAGAATACTTCAATACACATGCATACCTAGTGAGCCTCCTTTATTGGTAAAAAAAAAATAGGCCAAGTCATGAATGGCCATCACAAGGGAAAGTTGAAATTGTTCATTTGCAGGTAATCCCTAATCTAAATTCCTTAAGTCTTTATTTTCTTATTTTTTTTGTTTCATGGAACAGGTTTTCTTAAATCTAAAGTTGTTGGACTATTCTCCCACTCTTATGGAATTCTACTAAGCTTCATAATTTGATTACTGAATATGTATGTAGGTCCGGTATGCCCAACAACTTCCTCTTGTCTTGCGAGGTCTCACATGCATAATTCCTGGAGGAATGAAGATTGGCATTATTGGACGAACAGGAAATGGTAAATCAACTCTTGTACATACTCTCTTTCGTATGCTTGAACCTGAAGTCAGCCAGATCTTGATAGATGGTATCAACATCTCCAAAATTTGTCTTCATGACTTGCGATCAAGATTGAGCATCATCCCACAAGACCCAACAATGTTTGAGGGTACTCTAAGAAGTAATCTTGATCCGCTTAAAGAATACACTGATAAACAAATCTGGGAGGTGAGTAATTTTTTTCATTTTATAATACCTTTTAAAGGACGACAAAGAAGGGATGGACATATCTTCTTCTTATTGATGATTAACACACGCATTGAACTCAATTCAATTTATCTGTTGGGGGTATGTATCACTAATTGCTGAGGTTGGATGTCTCTTTTTTTTTTTTTTTTTTTTTTTTTCAATTTTGAAATTATTTTGCGTAAGATATTGAAATCATTGTTTGGATGCATTAGATCACCTTAAGGCCAAGTTTGGCCTAAAGTACCCTTTTAGTTGGGACTTAGGAAGTGCATTATTTTATTGCCCTATTTTTTATATCCACTTGGCACCCCTTTTCTTGTTCATTTCTTCTTTTGCTTAGCTCATTTTTAATTATCAGTTCTATATAATCTTGAAAATTCAATCAAGGTTGTAAATTGACATGGAAATTTTGTTGTCTTAGGCTTTAGATAGATGTCAACTTAGTGATGAAGTTAGAAAAAAGGAAATGAAGCTTGATTCTACAGGTAAGTTTCTTCTCATATTTACTCTACACCAAGGTTGCCCAACATTAATCTGCATGTGCACAATTGCAAAATCCCTCAAATATTACTATTGCATGATATCTCTAATTTCTAATGTACATCTCAACCACCTAGCTCTTATTTGACAAAATATAGGGGAAGAAATTTTTATGAAAATAAAATCATAAATAGATAATCCATTTTCGTATGTTATTGATTTTATAGTGATTGAAAATGGAGAGAATTGGAGCATGGGTCAAAGGCAACCAATATGTTTAGGGCGGGTATTGCTCAAGAAGAGCAAAGTGCTAGTACTAGATGAAGCTACTGCATCTATGGATACTGCGACTGATTATCTAATTCAGCAAACTCTAAGGCGACAATTCTCAAGCTCTACTGTCATCACAATTGCCAATAGGATAACATCAATTCTTGACAAAGATAAGGTTCTCCTCCTTGATAATGGTTAGTAGCCAATAATTAGTATGTATCAATCAAATCAAATAGGCTTAGTTGAGTTTGGTAATACATCTTATTACTCTTCTTATGGTGCTTACCTAATCGGTTAATGTGTTTTCTTGTCTTAAGCAGGCCATGTAGTGGGATATGATTCCCCAAAAAAATTGTTAGAGATGAAATCTTCATTATTTGCAAAGCTTGTGAAAGAGTATACTCGAAGATGTAGTTCTTAGTTTTCAAAAGGCTAAATAAGTGAGTCTTGAACGTTCAAGTGTTAGCATGTTGCATCAAACTGAAGGGCATTGCTATTTTAAATATGCGAAAAATTTGTTGCGAGAAGATGGTTGATCAGATATCAAGGCTCCTTATATGTACATTATTGCAATATTTTCTTTGGCTTCCCACTCTCTCATGAAATGGAATTCTCTCAAGAAAGCTCACTTTATAGGTAGACACTACAATCAACCCATTGGAGTTTCTAAAAGAGGGATTCCAACAGTAGAAATCTTGTTGGGGTACAGTGTCTTGTATTCCATTGTTTACGTAAGTGGGTTGATTTCAAAGGGCTGTTAAGAGGTTGAGGGATTAAGGTGCGGAGTATTCAGCCACCAGCGTGTTATCTTCATTACTGGGGCCTCCACAAGCTAGCAAGTCCATGTCAAGGGTTCAGGAATCAGCTACCAGTGTGTGTTATCTTAATTACTTATATGGGGTTTCCCTATATATTTGTAGCAAGTTTCTTTCTTTGTAATCAATCTGAGAGATGTGGGGAAGAGCGATTGTAACCATCTTCCCTGTTGATAATGAAACATATCACATTTCATCATGGGCATAGGCAATTTTATCGAATCACATAAATCTTCATGTTTACACTGTGTGATTGTTTCTTTGTGATTTTCATTCTTTTTTGCATCATTTTAGGTTCTTATTTTTCTACAAATCCCATGTCATCTCTTGTAAAGATCCTTTTTTTTTTCATGCATAAACTATTTCTTCTTAATAAAATCTTTTAACCCTGTGCCTGTACCTGTAAATCTATACCCTCTCTCCTAGGAGTAGACATCCTTCTTTGTTCTAACTAAATTATATTTCTAACTTGAAGCTACGTGATCCCATGAACAATCATATGGCTGATGGAGAGAAATAGAAGATAAACAGAAAACTTAATTTAAGGGCAATTATTGCACGGTTTCAGAGTATGGTTGATTAATTAATTTTGGTTTTCACGCAAGGAAAAAGTACCCTGTGGTACTTGTTTTAGCTAGGTAAGAACTAGCCTTACGGCCCATCACTGGGAGTTTAATGATAGAAAATATAGAATACGTCTTATTTTTTTTTTGGTAGGAATCGAATACGTCTTATGATATTGACCAATTTGGGTTGCTGACTAAAGCTAATTTAATATCATCCTCACAGTTCTAAAAGTCCTCATAAAGGAATGAGGACTTCAATATTCCTTATAAGAACCACGATCTTCCTTTTACTCATCGATGTGGGATTCACCCCTGAGACTAGCTTTTACCTGTAATTGTAATCATCCCGTCTTCTTCTTTGATAGCATCTGGTGGATTGCAGCCAAATCCTGCATTTTTTTTTCGCTAAAGATTCGTTGTATTAAGAAGAAATAAAGAATGTACATCCCAATATAAAAGAAAAAGAAGATATCACCACCATCATACAAGAAAGTGACTAAGATAAAATTTGACCAGCCCCACCTTCGACATTGCCATCAGCAGGAAAAGGCCCCCGTAAATCTTAGTCAAAATAAAAATCTATAAGTTCATAAAGCGATATCTTGGACGCTGGTTAGCATCCAATTCCAATTCCATTGAAACCAACCAAGGCCAAACTTCCACTGGATACGACACTTCAAATCTCGCTGATGACTTTGCCAAAAAATCAGCAATCACATTTGCCTCCCGGTAACAATGCGTCACCTTCCAATTTATTGAATTCAGGTAAGATAACAGACTCCTCCATCGTTGTAGAGCAAACCATGGAACTAAACCTTTAGAAAGAAGGATTATCACTGCCGTAGAATCGCATTCAATCCAAAGATGCTGAAAACCATTTATCTTTGCCTGTTCAAGACCAGCGATCACTGCCAAAAATTCCGCTTCAAAATTTGTTCTGATACCGAGATATTCTCTATAGTTCAAAAGGCTGTCCCCCTTCTTGTTTATGAAAATCCCGCCTGCTCCGGCCTTCCCTGGATTACCCACGGAGCATCCATCAGTGTTTAGCTTAATCCATCCTGGAAATGGGAGACACCATCAAACTTCAATAATCTCTCTACGAGTTCTTGTTACCCGAGGAATTCCTATTCTTCTAGCACATACCAGATCCGGGATGGAAAGGGGTTTCCCAAGATGTATACTAGAAATCATACAAATTTCTCCTTTCACTCGAGCAAAAATATGTTTATAATGAAGAGTTGCACCATCATGATATCTAGCATTTCTCTCCATCCAGATAGCATATGGGATCAGAATAAAGCCACAAAGCCACACAATTGAAAAGGTTAAATTCTTCCCTTTCCGTTTCCACCATGCTAAAAGGTCCCCCATTCTATCAAGGGGCTGCCACCTGATACCGAATAAATCACAAAAAGAATTCCACAGAGATTGGGTATACTCACAATGAATGAATAAATGAGGGATAGATTCTTCTGCGTGACTACACAAAATGCACCTAGAAGGCATCATCACACCCCTTCTGCGCACCTCCTCATCCGTGGGTAACCGATTATAAGCAAGCCTCCAACCAAACACAGCTTGACGAGGCTGAATCTTGGATTTCCATAAAATAGAAAACCAAGGGAATTTCTGATTTTTCCCCCTTATCTCCTCCCACGCTGATCGCAAAGAGAATGCCCCAGAATTTGACAGCTTCCAATGACATATATCCTCCATAGGCGATAAAGAAATTCTTTTTGCCTTCTCAAAGGTCTCAGCAAGAAATTTCGAAAAAACATTTGGAAAAGACCACTCACCATTTCGATTAAGATCTTCCAGTCGCATAGTCCTCCCTATGAACATTTCCTGCTCCAAATTAGAAGACTCCGCCAGGGAAGAATTTTCTAACCATTTATCTGTCCAAAACATGATTTTTTCTCCATTTCCCACTGTCCATCTTTCCATGTCCGACACGAATTTCCACACCCTCTTCAGCCCCCGGCAAAATGGAGGAAGATTTATATCCCTTCCTGAGAGAGCCATCTTTCTGAACAAATCTTGCTCTAAAAAATTTGCTCATAATATTGTCTTCATGTTTAATCTGCCAGGCGAGCTTGCATAAACAAGCTTTATTAACCTCTCTCAGTTTTCTGATACCCAAACCGCCCTCATCCTTGGGCTTACAAGTGTTCTCCCATTTTATCACAATTTTTTTCCCCACCTCCATTTGACCCGACCAGATAAAATTTCTCATCCACCGCTCTACAGTTTTAATAATGGACTGGGGCCACCAATAAACTGCAAAATTATGGATAGGAATACTCGAAATTACTGATCGAACCAACTCCACCCTACCAGCCATCGAGAGGAGCTTCCCTTTCCAAGCAGCCAATCTGCATTTAATCTTATCCATCAAAGGTAAAAGATGATTTTTCTTCACTCTTCCCTTGAAGATTTCCACACCCAAATACCTTGTAGGGAATTTTGAGGCCTGAATTCCCAATAAATTACTGATAAATTGTTTCCTGTGGGGGGCAACCTTCCCAAAGAAAGCTTTGCTCTTGTCGAGATTAAATTGTTGTCCAGAGAAATCCTGATACTTTGATAAAAATAAATGCAATATTTCGCCGACGCATTCATGAAGATGAAAATATCGTCCACGAATAATAGATGAGTTGGAGTGCAGGTACCTCTTGGACCTGGCAGCGACTTGATTAATCCTTCCAAGGCCAATTTATTTAATCCTCTACAGAGCACTTCCTCAGCTAAAATAAACAAAATGGGAGATAACGGGTCGCCTTGACGAAGACCACGACCCATACCAAAAAACCCCTCTGGACCTCCATTTATTAGAACCGAAATCCTTGAGGATGAAAGAATTTCTTGAATCCAAGAAATCCATTTCCTAGGAAAACTAAACTTCCCAAGGACAGCAAATAGAAATTCCTAGGATAGAGAATCGTAGGCTTTCTGTACATCAACCTTGAGCCCCATCCCTCCTCCCCTAACCGTGGAATGCATCAGATTTGCCAATTCTGAAGCAAGGCTAATGTTTTCTGATATTATCTTCCCCTTCTGAAACGCCCCTTGTTCCTCCGAAATCAGCTTTGGCAGTAAAATTGCAACTCTACTTGCCACAATTTTTGATAATACCTTGCAAAAATAATTTCCCATGCAAATTGGCCTATACTTGTCGAGAGAAGTAGCCCCCACCACCTTAGGGATAAGAGTGAGAAAAAAATTATTCACATGGAAGGATTCCCCATCTGAAAAAGTGCAAAATAGCCCTGCAAAAATCATCCTCAACAATACTCCATACCCGCCTAAAAAATTTCCCTGAGAAGCCGTCAGGTCCAGGGGAACTATCTGGGTCTAATTCCCAAACAGCTTTTTTTATTTCCTCTAAAGATGGTTCAGCCTCCAAATAAAGAGCATCATCGTTCGAAATAATGCATGGAATACAATCCAGCAGCTCAGGGTGAGGAGAAGTAATAGATAATCTGTGGAATTCCTCATAATAATTGACAATATATGAAGATAATTGTTGCTGGTCATTCATCCACTCCCCATCAGCATTCTGCAAAGTACGAATTTGATTTCGAGCCCGTCGCATTTTCACTGATAGATGAAAGAACTTTGAATTTTTGTCCCCATCTTTCATCCACCTCAACTTAGCTTTTTGAGCCCATAGATTATCCTGCAGCTGGGTAGCTTTCAACAGCTCTGTTTTGGCATTAGCCTCGCGACCAAAAAGGTCATCTGACATCCCTGCAGCCTCAATTTCTTGATGAACAGAATTTAGGTGATCATAAGCTTTTTTGACTTCGTTATCTATATTGGGAAAATTTTTTCTTCCCCAAGGCTTGATAAACATCTTAACACACTTCAATTTCTGAGAAAGAATAAAAATTGGATTTCCAGATATTTCCTGGTTCCACACATCTTGAATTACATTATCAAAAAGATCATGCTCCATCCAAAAATTATTAAATCTAAAAGGAATGTTACCTGGTCGAGCGATCGAATCTGACACAACTAAAATGGGAGCATGATCAGAGGATGACCTTAACAGGACCCTTTGAAGAGTACTTTTAAACATATCCAACCATTTACTGTTGCAGAAACTTCGGTAGAGGACAGCAGCTACATTACCTCGCCGGCGATTGTTAGTCCAGGTAAACATCTTACCTTGCGAGGGTACTTGTATCAAAAGACAAGTATCCACCATAGATTGGAAATCAGCTGCTGATTTTGCATTAAATCTCCCTGAACCCCTTTTCTCGTTGGAAAGAAGGGTAGCATTGAAATCACCTATCACCGACCAGGGTAGATTTGGATTCACCACCAAACCTAGCTCCGACCAAAGCTCTCTCCATTTGACCATAAAACAATTAGCGTGAACAAAAGTTAGGCCTACACAGTTCCCTAACCAATCCACAGTATATGATAATTGCTGATCAGACACCGCGATGATCGAGGGGCGAGGAATTCCTTGTTTCCATATTACCCATATATTAGGGACCTTGTCCATGCGGAAATTGTGAATGAAATCAGACTCAAACCCCAATTTTTTAAAGAACAAAAAAGGGAATTTGCTTTCACTAATCATTGGCTCCGCTACGCAAACAACGTCAGGAGAATGATCTCGAATAAAATATGATAAGGCTCTTAAACCAGCAGCCTTCTTCGCGCCTCTGATATTCAGCCAAATCCTGCATTGGTCATCAAGAGACCTTTTACTCTTGATGAACTGTGAAGCTTGAATCTTCTCACTCTGTTCTAATTTTGGACTCTTTTTGTTTCTTCGACTTTATTATTTTCGGTATTTGTGGGTTCATTGGCCCTTCTCTAAGTGTTTGATAAAGCATTTTGTTTCTACAATAAAGTTTAAGTTCGAGAACATCCCCTGCGCTATAGACACAGGGGACGCACAATGACCATAATACCCCTCATGGGGGCGTGCACCCTTGTGTCTAGGTTCAGGGCCGCTCTCAAACAGAAAACATTTGCCCTTCTTTTGATATTAATCATTTTCTTTTTAGAACTAAAAGAGCTCAAAGGGCTTCTCATGCAAGAAGCATCTTTTTCCGTGTTGTTAGAGGTTTCATAGAATTTGAGATCAATATGGCCCGCAGAAGCATGTAGTTCTGAGTTCAACTTTTCTTACTTATTTGGGTCCACTTACACATGGATGTTTAGTGTTCTTCATTGTTTTCAGTGAAAATTGAATGGTTCTCATTCAATCCAATACGATTCAATCTATACAATTGTGGGGTCAGTATAAGCCCACGGGACTAGTCTGACCGAAGGCCTGAATATCCGTCGCTAAAAAATGTTTATACATATTGTCCTTAGACTTTGGAGACCAATCTAGTGAAACAAATAGACCTGGAAACTCAGTTGACCAAGCTAGTCTAGCTGTATCGCCATGACATAGGAAGGGGATTAAAAGTAAATTGTGATATAATCCTGGTTCTCAAATTCTAAATCCTTGTGCTGGAATGAATCCCACTTTGAGGGAAAACCTGCTAGCTTATATTTGAGGAGAAGAGCTCCCTCATTGATCAACTGTGTCCAAGTCATAGTATTAAGTATTTGTACTGCATTCTTACAGAAAAAAAGGTATTTGTACTATATTGGCATATTGGCCAACAGGTATTGATCTTATGAAAAACACATCATATTTATAGAGGAATTGTCACTCCCCTCCCTGAACTTTGGGGAAATATTAATTTCCCCCATGTATTTTGAAATATTTCACTCTCCTCCTCCAAATCAGAAGATGTAAATCACCCGTTAGTGAGTGTTAGTTTCTGAGGTTAAGTGCTTAACCTAATTTTGCGAATACTCTAAATGCCCCTCTACTTAATCGATGAAAAGAAGAAGAGGAAGCCAGCCCCTCTTACAACCACCTCTTTCTTCTCCGTCGATGCTTATTGAGAAGACAAAGGCAACTCCGTCTTCCCCGTCGCTGCTCATCGAGAAGCCAGCCCTCTCATATCCGTGCCTCTTCCTTCACCATTGCTACTCACCAAGAAGACCCAGGCGACTGTACTTCATCTTCACCATCGTTGCGCACTGAGAACCCAGCGACTGTACTCCATTTTTTTCCTGACATTGCTCTACAATTGAACCTTTTCTGCAGCGGATGTAACGGAAGTCTCAGGAAAAGAACAGGCAGAAGTGCAGCCCAGCAAGAAAGGAAGAGGAAGGAAACAGTAAGTGCTGGATATAGAGGAATCTTAGTTTCGGCAAATATTTGGAGGTGGAGAAGATGATTTCTATTACTTCTTTGTTGAGCCATTTGATGCAGTTGAGGAATGACAAGTAACTGTGTTGGTTTTTTGTACCTTTCCAAAAGGGTTTTTCAATTACAAATCGAACATTCTCATACTGGAATGTATAGAAGAATATCTCCATTATCATAAGCAAGAATTTTTTTTGGGGGATTTTCTTCTTGGAC
This sequence comes from Macadamia integrifolia, assembly GCF_013358625.1. Taxonomy (NCBI): domain Eukaryota; kingdom Viridiplantae; phylum Streptophyta; class Magnoliopsida; order Proteales; family Proteaceae; genus Macadamia; species Macadamia integrifolia. Next base: position 23,608 of record NW_024868658.1, on the reverse strand, counting down.
TTGTGATTTCATTCATTTTCTAACAGTGAATAGCTCATCTTACAAATTTTGAACTATCACATTTACAAATTTTGAACTGTCACATGGCTTCACAGCCTACTGCATATTTCCATGGGTTTAAAGAAAACTATGAGCCCATTTGATTTTTTTTCTCCTGTTTCTGTGTCTAGAAACAGCAAAAATGGTTTTTTCCATTTTTGTGCTAGGAAATGATTTCTGGAATTACAAAAAGGTGTTTGATTTTTCTATTTCCTTGAATGTTTTCAACGGTGTAGTCGAGTTCAAGACATGAGTGAAGGCACGACGTTATAGGAATGCAACTCACGACTGAAGGCATGATGTTGAAGTTGCAGGTATGCTTCATGGATATGAGCTTCAGAAGGATGAAAGCAATCCGAAACTGTGAGCTTCGCACAACAATGTTGGAATTGCCGCATTTGTATAACGAGAAGTTTCAACAATGGGTAGGGATTTAGGTAGGTCGAGTGAAGTATCGGGTTTTTCACAATTTTTGCTGCTCCCACTTGTTTTTAGAAATAGAAAAACAAGTCTAGCTTGTTTCTCCATTCCTATTTCCAGACACAGAAATAGGCATAAATTTCTATTTCTGTTTCCAAAAACAAGTGAAACGAAACAGAGAAATCAAACGGTTTTTGGGGTGTTTTTCCGTTTTTGAGCACAGAAAAACGGAGAAACAGTCTCTGGAAAAAAAATCAAACAGGCCCTATGTTCACTAAATCATTTCAAGCACTGGAGATTTTATATTTACATCTGATTTTATTTTACTTTTCTTTGAGAAAAAAAAAAGGGTGTGGGGATTGTTGGAAAGATTTGGTTTAACTTGAAAGAAAGAAATATATGTGGTCGTCTAATGAGGAACAGTAAATAAAGGAGTGGAGAAGAATTAAATATCCAATTGGTGCATCCAAATGCTATTCTCCAGTTTTGAAAACGGGGTTTTGTCAATGACCAAATGAGAGAAGAATTGAAGAAGCAAATAATGCATCCAAAATTTGTAAAAAGAACCCAACAGGCCCGCCCTGGGTCTTCTTGGTGCGCAGATATGAGAGATCTGGCTTCTTAGTGCGCAGCAACGCTGGAGAGGGCTGGCTTCTCGGTGAGCAACGGATGGTGAAGACGGAGTCGCCTTTGTCTTCTCGGGGAGCAGCAATGGTGAAGAAAGGAACAGTTGTAAGAGGGGCTGGCTTCCTCTTCTTTTCATCGATTAAGTAAAGGGGCATTTAGGGCATTTGCAAAATTAGGTTAGGCACTTAACAGTAGAAACTAACACTCACTATCGGGTAATAGAATCTTCTAATTTGGGGGGAAGGGAATGAAATATTTCAAAAAATATAGGGGAACTTGATATTTTCTCCAAGTTCAGGGGAGGGGAGTGATAATTCCTCTAAATATAATGAAGTGACATGTCATCCCCAATTAAAAACTAAGTAATCCTTTTTCAAACCACGTCACCAGAACAAACTGATCTAAAAATTTTCTTAAAGAATTATATTAGATTATTATATTCAGCCATCTTATGTATGCATTACTTTTTCAATGTTTTTTTTTATTGAAATTATTTTAAGTAATTGAAACTAAATAAAAGGAAAGGGAGAGGGTATTCCACGATGCTCATCCAACTTAATGGGGTTGATTTTATGGATCTTAAAAAAAAAAAAAAAAACATGACAATGCGATATTGGGCCTAAGGATGTGAATTTGTAACCGAAACCGTTTATCGAAACCGAACTGATCCCTTTACATCGAAATCGTAAAACTGTTTAGTAAATGGTTGCGTTATGGTATCAAGTTTCAGGCCGATTAGCTAAACGGTTCCGGTCAGTTTTAACCGCAGAACCCGTTGGTTTCAAAACAGAATTGAAACCGTTTAAACCGAACCGTTTAAAATCGTTTAAACCATCTAAACTGATCCAATTAATCCGTATAACAATTAAATAAAGAATGGGCAGTATTCCGGTGATCGGAGAAGATCTGCCGAGAAGACAGAGTTGCTTACTGGGTTTGACAGTTTGATTTCAAGACGGTCTGATTGATATGAGAAGATCTGCCGAGAAGACAAAGGCGACTCTGTCTTCAACGGAGTTTCTTCGCCGCTGCTGTTCATTGAGAAGACAAAGGCGACTGAACCTATAAAGCGTTTGGAGGAGGACGGGTAGAGAGGATATCAGTGGGGCAAAGAACTGTGAACTGAGCAGATCCGTGCAGGTCTGGGCACCTCTCCTCAGCCATCGTTCAAGGCTTAAGAAGATTTGTGTCTACGAAACCGAGAACGAGGTTCCAGTGAGAGAACTGAAGGGTGAGGGAGCAGATCTGAGCAGATCAGGCGACGAGCAGATCTGAGCAGATCCGAGCTATCTCATTCGGATCTGCTTGTGTATTCTCTGCTTGTGTATCAGCAGCTCAAAGGAACATAGAAAAGAAAATAAATCCCAACTTGATCCAGTGAAGGGGTTACTTAATACCCAGTTTCCCCTGTTTAAGGAACTGAATCAGCGGCCTGAGCATCCTATGAATGAACCATTCTCGGCTGTGCAGGATGTGGCTGAGGAGGGTCTCCCAAAGGTTCCTGCTGGAGATGAAGGGAGACGCTCTTATTCTTCCATGGTGGGGAGAGCTCTGCCGGATGTGGATAGTTTGCCAGACCCCATTCATGCGGGCACTGATACAAAGATAATTGTTCCTCAAGATGCCTATGAGGAACGCCTCCAGGGCTTCCGATTTGCTTTGATTGGCAGAGCAAATTTCAAATTCATATCTATGGATGACATCCGCAAGGAGGCGAGAGAAAACTGGAACCTCAAAGGCGGTGTGAAGATGGCTCCGATGGGGAAGGGTTACATCCTCTTCAAATTTGAAAAGGAAGGTGACATGGCAGCATTGTGGCGAAGAAGCCTTACGAGAGTCGCTGGTCACGTTCTCCGTTTCCAGCGATGGAAGCCTGACTTTGATGTGCATGCGAAAAATATCAATACTAAGCTCGTATGGATCAGATTCCCCGATTTGCCTCTTGAATATTGGCATGAGAAGATTCTACTCACTATGGCTAAGGCTGCTGGGAGACCTGTTGCACTAGATAGATGTACTCGAGCGGCTTCCATGGGATCTTTTGCTCGGGTCCAAGTGGAGATCGAAATGGGAGCAAGCAGGCCTGAGGAGATTCAAGTGGAGAGACGACAACCAGGAACGGGGGAAATTTTCTGGTTCAAACAGATTATTTCCTATGAAGATGGCATGCTTAGGTGCGGGTATTGTAAGAGAATGGGTCATAATGTGCAATCTTGCCGCCATCGGAAAGCACCAAATAGAGAGGTGCAGCACCGTGAAGGACACATAGATGGTGAGACGTTTGGTGAAGAAGAAGGTGGAAGACAGGATGAAGGCCCCTGGCAGGGCGGCGACGCGGCGGAGATGGTGAGTAATGCTGGAAGATCCTCCGCTCAGCCAATGCACGGATCTCTTTCCTTCTCAAGAGCTGCTATTTTAAGACAGTCTACGCCTAATAGCATACATGGGAATCTTGAAATCATCCTTCCCTTGGAAGACAATTCTGAGAAGGAAGGGAATCTGCCAAGTGGCAATGGGATCATTCCAAATCAACTTTTTGAAGGAAGTTCTAAGGAGTACTTGGTGGAAGATAACAGCTCTGAGGCCAGCTCACCCAATGGGCAGTGCAATCCTCCATCTAGCAAGGTAGACCAGCAACTTATTGACCGTCCTATGGTGGACAACCCATTGGGCGGAACTGAATATGGATCCGACCCAGCAGACTCTGCAAGCTCCTTGTCCGAACATGACTCTCATCCTTTCAGGGAAGAGAGAAACCAGAAAGGCGCTGAGATTGAAGCTCCTAACATAGGTAGAGCCCCTGTGCCTCGTACTCTCAGGCCTCGTAAGAACAGAGCAGTGAACATTGGCAGACGGGGAGGCTGCCGGAAGACTCACGCTGGCAGAGGAGGGCGCGATCATGAATGGGAGGGCCCTGAGCATGTTGTTTCAGACTTGTCTCCATCACATATTGTGGGAGGAAGGGTGATAGTCCAACACCAAGAAGTGACAGCAATTGACAGTTTTCTTCGAGATGTGGAAGATAACTCTAATAGACCTGCGCATGAAGGTGGAATGCTGGGGCAGACTTCAATGTCTGGTCATCTGGATGCCACAAATAAGTGATTTGATGAAGGTCCTTTTCTGGAATATTAGGGGCATCAAGAAGGCGGTCGGAAGACGGGCCTTGAGAGAGTTGATTATTCAGAAGGATCCAGACCTTCTGTGTATCGCAGAACCGATGATAGGTACCTGTGACTTTCCCAATTTGTTTTTTAATAAACTCGGCTTTTACGGTGATTTTATTCATAACAATAGGCTCAATAGAATTCCAAATCTATGGATCCTGTGGAGAAGAAATTTGAAGGTCCCTGTTTCTGTTTCTGAGTCTGAACAGCATGTTACAATTGCTTTGGATTGGGGTATGAGCCATATCCAGATTTCCTTTGTTCATGCTAGCAGCTTTAGGGCGGGGCGAAGAGCTTTATGGATGGATTTGGTGGCTGATACTCCTCAAACTCCTACTCCTTGGACTGTTATTGGTGACTTTAATGCATGCCTTCAATCTCATGAGAAACGTGGCCCAGGAAATTTCAGTTTGGGGTCGGCAGCAGAATTTGGAGCCATGGTTGACGCATGTCTTCTATCTCAGGTGCCCTCGATGGGCAGGAAATTCACCTGGACAAACAATCGATGCCGAGGTAATGTCTGTGCTGTTCTGGATAGAGGTTTTTGTAACGAAGAATGGATATCCTTTTTTCAGGACTGTTCTCAACAGGTCCTTCCTCGGTTTGCCTCTGACCATTCCCCTCTGCTTGTGGTCTCAAGTAGCAGCCAGCGCCCTCCAAATTGCCCCTTTCAATTTAATAATTTTTGGACGGATCATGAGGACTTCGATAGGGTTGTAGCTGAATCCTGGGCGGAGTGGGTTCCAGGGTCACCTATTTTATCCCTAATGTCTAAACTCAAGCGGCTCAAAGGGGCGTTAAAAGGTTGGGCGAAACAGACCTTTCCCCATTTTGAAAGGGATCTCGATGAGGCAAAGAAAAATCTCAACCACGTGCAGGAGGAGATTGACAGTAATGGGTTGTCGGATCAACTGTTCCGAATGGAGGCTGATGCTAAAACGGCTCTTCTCAAGGCGCAAGAGAACCATGAAAAGCTTTGGGCAGAAAAGGCGAGACTCAGGTGGTTGACTTATGGGGACAGAAATTCTAAGTTTTTCCATCTATCTGCTAAAATGCGAAGAAATAGAAATACTATCCGATCCCTCAAAAAACAGGATGGGTCAATTGTGGAAGGGCAAACTAATTTGGGTGAGTATATTGTGGAATTCTATGAGGGATTTCACAAAAATGCTCCAACAGTCGATCATCTTGATCTTTTGGACAGCATTCCGAGGGTTCTCCAACAAGTAGACATATTTCATCTAGACTCTCTTCCTGGTAATGCAGAGATCATGAAGGCGGTCTGGGCGCTTAATCCTGAAAGCTCGCCTGGCCCAGACGGCTTCTCTGGAAAATTTTTCAGGAAGTGTTGGAGCATTGTGGAAGGTGATGTTTGTAATGCGGTGAAAGCCTTCTTCAGGACTAGTCGTATGCCTAAAGGTGTTAACAATACTTTCCTAATTCTGATCCCTAAAGTGGACGGAGCTGAGACTCTGGACAAGTATCGACCATTGTGTATGAGCAATTTTTTCTGCAAAATAATTTCTAAGGTGTTGGCTATGCGCTTAGAGAGATTTCTCCCCAGGCTCATTTCGGAAGAACAGGGAGCTTTTCAAAAAGGGAAGCTGATCCATGACAACATTAGTGTGGCATCTGAGTTGGCGAACTTGATGTACTCTGCCACGAGAGGGGGTGGCCTTGGTCTAAAAATAGACATCAGAAAGGCATACGATACGATTTCTTGGTCTTTCCTCTTTAAGGTGATGGAAAAATTTGGATTCTCAGAAAACTGGATCACATGGCTGCATCAATTATTGGCTTCAACTAAGATTTCTGTTCTTGTCAATGGAGGCCCGCAGGGCTTCTTTGGCGTGGAGCGAGGATTGAGACAGGGAGACCCTATATCCCCCTTGCTTTTTATCATGGCGGAAGAGATTCTCTCTCGAGGCCTGACGAGATTGACCCACCAAAAAGATATTATGCCCATTTGTGGCCCTAAAGGCGTTGTAACCCCTGGACACATCTTATTCGCCGATGATATCTTTATCTTCTCGAATGCTTCATCCAGGTATGTGGCTAACCTTAAAAATTTTCTTATGAAATATCAGGAGTTCTCCGGTCAACACATCAGCTTCGAGAAAAGCAAGCTCTTTCTAGGGAAAATTTCTCCAACTCGTAAGCAAGCCATCGCTGAGACTTTGGGCATCCCCATTTGCAGCTTTCCAACTCGATACCTTGGTGTTGAGATATTCAAGGGAAGAATCACAAAGGAGGCATTTCTGCCTGTGTTGGATAAAGTAAAGGGGCGCCTTGCTGGATGGAAAGGTAAACTTTTGTCGATGGCGGGCAGGGTGGAGTTGGTTAGATCAGTCATATCCGGTATTCCTAATCATAATTTTGGGATCTATTGGTGGCCCTCTGCTCTCCTTGTAACCATGGAAAGATGGATGAAGAACTTCATCTGGACAGGGGAAGTGGATACCTCAAAACCAATTACAGTGAAGTGGGAGTCTGTTTGCAAACCGAAGGAAGAAGGGGGTTTAGGTATCAGAAGACTCAGAGACACGAACATGGCAATGCTGTGTAAATTGGTATGGAGAATAAAGCATGAGAAATCTGCTGCCAATTCCTTTCTTAGAGCCAGATTTGTGAAAAAAGACGGGTCATTTAATAGAGGTTGTCGGCCGTCGTCTATTGCTCTGGGCATCAGAAAGGTGTGGAAGACTGTGGAGGCAAACGAACGTTGGATTATTGGGAGAGGCGATCTAGCAAATTTCTGGAAAGACAAATGGTGGGGCCCTAGGTCTATTCTTGAGGAGATTCAGACTTCTGACCTCCCTCCCCTCCCTTGCAATGCTAAGGTTTGTGATTTCATCAGGAATGGCGAATGGTCACTTCCAGAGGTCCGCTCTCACTCTCTCAGACAAATTTTCCTTGCAATTAAAGAGGTGAAGATTCCCAGTGCCCAAATTGAGGACTTATGTATATGGCAGCTATCTCCTCTTGGTTCTTTTACTACATCGTCAGCGTGGGAGGATATTAGAAGAGTTGCTCCGGCAGTGCATTGGAACTCTTTGGTTTGGCACAATAACCTCCCTCCAAGAATTGCTACTTTTGGATGGCGACTAGCTCATGAGAGACTCCCAACGGACGAGCTTATAAGAAAAAAAGGAATTTTCCTAGTCTCTCGATGTTGCCTCTGTGAGCAGTACGAAGAAAGTATGGAGCATATTTTCCTTCACTGTCCTTTCTCCAGAGATATTTGGGAGAAGTTCACCTCTTGTTTCGCAATTCGATGGTCTGAACATGAGTCAATTGATAGCTTATTTCAGTGGTGGAAGAGGAAATCAAGATCGATCAATTTAAAAAACTCTTGGATGATAGGGTTTACCATCATTGCTTCTCAAATCTGGAGGGAAAGAAATATCAGACGGTATGAAGGAAAAAAGAGGAATGGGATCTACTCATTTCAATACATCTGCCAGGATCTTGCTCTATATGCAGGGACTTCTAAGGGTGAAGTGAAATCGATTGCTGATATTATGTGTTGCAGAAAACTGGGGCTGAAGATTGATAACCCAAAGATTGTGCCGCCGCTGGAAGTTCATTGGTGTAAGCCACCGGATCAGTGGATCAAAATTAATGTTGATGGCAGTTCATTGGGAAACCCGGGTCGCGCAGGAGCAGGGGGAATTGTTCGTGACAGTAATGGGCAGGTTTGTAAGGCTTTCAGTACTTTTTTGGGTGTTAAAAAAAATATATGAAGCTGAATTTAGCGCTGTCATGGAAGCAATATTGGTTGCTATGAATATGAACGCAAGGGGCTTGTGGATCGAGTCGGACTCCGCAGCTGTAGTGGCTGCAACTCAGAAGATGCATATCCCTTGGTTTGTTTTACAAAAATGGCGGTTTGCTCTCCCATTCCTTCAGTCCATTACATGGAAAATCACCCACTGCTTCCGTGAGGCGAACACTGTGGCAGATTTTTTGGCAAAGAAGGCAGCAAAATCGGGAGCCTCTGACTACTCCACCACTTTTCCCAGTCATGTATTAGATGATTTAGAAAATGATGCCTCGGGTAGGCATAGTTTTCGCTTCTGCTAGGCTCTTGCTTGTACACTCTGCTGATGGCTATGCCGAAGGTGGAGTTTGCAAGTGGCTGTAGTGGTTGCGAGCCTGCTTGATTTTCTTTCTTCTTTGGATGTATTTTTCCTTTATTTCCTTCAATAAAATCATCCTTTAGCAAAAAAAAAAAGAATGGGCAGTATTCCGTATAACAATTAACAATTAAATTAAGTGTCCATCCTGCTTTGGTATGATTTATTACAATTCAGTTCAAGTTTAGGCTTTAAATCATGAACTTGTAATCCATATATGTTATTATATTATTATGTTATCATAGATGAGGTGTTTTGGCTGAACCACCTGTCATTTTAATATTTTATGCTGTAGAAGGCTGGATTTGGATATTGCATGATATTAGTTCTAAATGTTTGAGAATGGTCATGCAAAGAAATAGCACTAGATTATCAAATTAAGACATACCATCATTACTATAGAATCTCTTATTTGTGGTTGCCAATTATTTTTTGACAAGCTTATGATCTTCAGTTTAGAGATGGTTGCAAGTGATAACAAACCGATTGTGAACCGTTTTACAAACCGAATGGAATAAACTGAAACCGAAATCGTTTAAAACTGTGAAATCGACACCGTTTAGAAACCGTGGAAACCGAAACCGTCTACTAAACGGTCACAGTTTCAGAAAGTGGAACTGTTTAGTAAATGGAGCGATTATGATTTTAGTCATATAAATGTAAACCGAAACCAAACCGATTAACACCCTTAACTGGGCCATCCCATCAACATAGATCCCTCATTTACAAATTGTAAATAGAGAAACGGATTTGAAGGAAAGAAAACATGTGGGGCCGTCACTTTTTGTGAGAGGGTTTGCAAAAGATCAAAAGAGGATTGTTGTATTATTAATCTTTTAAGGCTTGGAAGCAAGTTTCTCTCATTAGATGGTTCAGACTTTAGATCCCCATTTTGTTAATCATATGATTAACAATTGCTACTTGTAATGAAGCACACATTAAAAATAGGATAATTTATAGCGTCACCTCTGAGAGAATGCCAATATTATAGGAACACCTTCTGTTTAACACTAAATTGCGTTCAGATCTCCTATCCTCCTTCTCTGTTAAGTGATGTTATGAAATGACACTTTAGCCTTTTTGAGTAAAAGACTGATCTGTAACCCATTTTCGTTATCCTAAGAATACCCCTCTTTCTCATCGTACTCTCCCATTTCATTCTCCCCTTTATCTAAAAGTAGTTTCGCAGATTTAAAGACTTTTCCACTTAAGTTTTTCTACCACTGATTTGTTACATGGATTAAGTTTGATGATGTTTACTCTCAATCCTGAACCATAAAACTGAACTCATTAGAAGAAAAAAAAAACAATTGGCAGACTGAGTCCAATTAGCTTTTCTAACCTTCTTTTAGTCTAAGGTCATGTTGAACAAGCCAATGAATCTAATTTACTTCCTTTGGTTTCCAAAACAGAAGAAGACAATACCTGTCAATCATCAGTTAATTCCAATCCTACAATGAGGTCAAAATTTGTATTAAAAAAGAAAAAACCCCGCACCCCACATCGTCTCTCAAGGTAGGCAATCCGATCTGACCCTCTCCCTCACTCTTTCCCTTTTGATGGTGAGCAGTTTTGGGTGATTTTGACCAAATAGACATCAAGGCTCTCTCTCTCTCTAGAAGAAACATGCAACTTTGTGGAGAAACGTCTCCGGCAGCTCTTATTTATTTCTAAACAGATTAATCAGTTTCTCTAGGGGAGCCAAGAAAGTAATCAAGGCAGGCTTACAGGTACGTTACAATATATGCTTTCATCTTCTAGTCTTCCTCTTCTTCAATCAAAAGTGTGTAAGGCTTCATATATATAGAGGGCTTAATTTGGATTCTCTCATGAATTGGGGTGTTTTTTTTTTTTGGGGGGGGGGGGGGGGGGTGCTTATTTTCTTTTGTACTGTTTAAATTAGGCTTCAAGGTTAAGCGATTCCATGGATTTCTATGCTGCATTATTTAAATTTTCTTTTGGTAATAGTCTAGCTTATCCTTTGATCTGAAGTACTCCAATATATAAAGAAAGGGAGCAGGTTTTATAGACAGGCATATGGTTCTGCCGTAATGGTAAAGTTGCTCTCTTGTGATTAATCGGTCACATGTTTTGAGTTTAGATATAGCCTCTCTGTGAAGCGGGGGTTACGCAACACTTCTCAGGCTCTACTATCATTGCAGTCACACATAGAATAACATCAATTCTTGATATCCATATGGTCCTTCTTGATAGTAGTTATTAAATAGTAATTATTACATCCCAATTAAATGAGCTTATTTGAGATCAATAATATGTATTCACATCCTAATCTCTAGTGCTTACCTAATCAGTTGACTTTTTTTCTTATCTTAAGCAGGTCTTGTATTAGAATATGATTCTCCTACTAAATTGCTAGATATCATGGTCTCATCATTTGCAAAGCTTGTTCAGGAGCATGCTCGAAGATGTAATTCTAAATTTCTGAAAGGGTAAGTAACTGAACTTGCTATTTTGTGTTTGACAAAAATTAGTTGAGAAAGACAGTGGAAACAAATATTAGCAGTATGTATCATTTACGCTGCCATTCAGGGTGGTAGAAAAGAAAATAAGGGGGAAAAAAGAAATCTTTTTGTTCATTCATGTCAATAAGCCCTGGGGAAATTCCAGTGGTCTAGTGGTATTTTTAGACTGTTTCAAATATCTACAGTGTGGCACACTAGGCAAAGCTAAAATACGCGAACAAATAGAGCCCAAGATCCCCTATTCACATGTCAGGTTTTAGCCAAAATGGAGTTGGGCAAGTGACAAATTAAACCTTCGGAAGTCAAGTCAAGTCAAGTCAAAAAAAAAAAAAAAAAAAAAAAAAAAAAAACCTAGTGAAAATGTAGTTTAAAAGAAAAATGGACAGTTGAAAATAAAAATGAATATGCTAATACATGGTAGAGTATATGTTTGTATCAAAGTCAGAAATTTGACATGTGATCAAACCTAGATCATTTTCAAAATATCTGAATGGTCGAAATTTCTACATCACCATTCCATGTGGAAAAACTTGATGCCAGTCTAGAGATACCTTCTGGAGCCAACCAGTTAAAAACTTTTTCCATAAAGCTTATAAAACCAAAAAAATTGGCCTGTTGCTACATTAGGCATATTTTAATTTATTTACTACCAACATATCCTTGAATAACAACTCTACATTATCATTTTTGTGCCTAAATTGTTCAACCAATTCCGACTATAATTTTTTTGGCCTCCCAACCTCTAAAAATTTTCCTTCCATGGTTATGCATTATGACCCAAACGTCTTAAATTTGATTCTGAGAGCGGCAATTTGAATTTTTCCTAGAGCCAACCATATGGGTGGTTATTCTGACCTTAAAAAAAGGTATGGCTTTGGTTCATCAAAAAAAAAGCTGAATAAAAAATTTTGGTTGAGGTGTTTTTGTTTAAGAATGTTTCTATCATCTAAATTTTTGGTAACTTAGGGATGTTAGAGGAATTAAATAATATAACCTTTTAAAAGGGAAGGTTTGGGTCTCTTTCGCTAACAATTTTCTTGGTTTTCTATTGTTTTCATTTGCAATTTCCATTTTTGGGTGAGATACACTTCTAGCGAGTGTAATTACAAAAGTGAGTTTAATAATTGAGAAAAAGAATATCGGTCTGACATAGGAAACGCTCCGACACAACAATCGCAAAATGACTGTGTTGTCCCCACCCCTATTTGTGCTGAAGATGCTCCCATCTTTACTCTTATTGGTCTGCACGTTTGGCATTTACTGCGTCACACCAGGAGAAAACTTGCATTATCAGAATAACCCAAAATTAAAGGGTGGTATTTTTATTTAAAAAATTTGAGGGTTGAATATCAGTTGAAAGTTTTCTTTAATGGTAGTCGTCAAAGGAGAAGTTTTTCACTTTTATATAGGGGAAATTGGGAAATTAAAGGATACATTTAGCTGTTTAGGGGATTATTTGTTGGCACTAAAAATTTTTCCATATATATTGAAACACCCCACTCTCCATGCAACAAACTAAACCCAACTCATTCTGTTCTCTCTTTCCATTACACCATGACCCATCCGATTGTATCGCTTGGAACTTTATTAGTAGCATATTTAGTGTAAGAAAAATGATGCCTTTTCCATTATACATTCATTTCAATGTGGTTATTGTTTGCTCCTCTTTTATCTTTCATATTTGGTGACTAATTTTTTCTTACAAAATTGCAGCACTCTCATGCTAAAAATATCTTCTTACAATATTGGGAAGAGCATATTGGTCTTCCATACCCTCCACATTGGTTTGTTGCAAAGGCTTCTTCATTAAGCCTCCATCAGACAACATTCTTTATAAAGCTTCGGAGAAAAATGAATTAGCTTCCCACCTGCATTCATTATGTAAGCAAGCTAATATTTCTCGTTCTACAAATGCACTAGTGAAGAAGACACCAGACATAACCCTGCCACCAATAGCCCAGTGGAATGATGCCAAACTGAAATATGATCGCCGTCCAAATGAATCACCCTTGTCAGTAGCTCGACAAGGAGAATTGCTATTTTTTCGCGAATCAATGGTGAAAGGAGGAGGTTTCCTACTTGTCCCTGATCTAAGGGACCCAATGTCATATAAATCATTTTTGCCAAGATCTCTAGCGTCAAAAATCCCATTCTCATTTGCCAAGATCAAGGAATTGAAGAAGCTTTTCGGTGTTGTAGATGAATCAAACATGAATGAGCATATACAAGACACCCTCAAATTATGTGAGAAGGGCCCCATTCAAGGTTAGCAATGCACCTGTGCAACTTCTGCTAAGGATCTCATTGACTTTATTGTTGAGAAATTAGGGCACCATGTATGCATATGGAGTACTGAGAATTTTAAAGGATCTTATGAGAATGTCACAATTGGAGCTGTGAAACTCATATATGGAAACCTCTCTAAACCACCAGCCTTTTGTCATAGTCGGTCATTCCCATTTCAAGTTTATTATTGCCATATTTTAGAGAAAGTAAAAGTATATGCAGCTCATCTATATGCTCAGAAGAAAGTGAATCATGCGATCATGGTATGCCACTATGATATCTCAACTTGGAATCCAAACCATTTTGCTTTTAAACTTTTGGGTTTTGGACCAGGTCTAATTGAAGTATGTCATTGGATAAATGAGAATGAAATGGTCTGGACAGAGTACTCTTGATTGAGCAACATTTGAAGAATTGATTGTTTTTGAATTCTCTTATTTGTATTTTATGTTACTGCTTTTGCTAATTAAATTAAGGATAAATAATATACTTTTTTTTCTTGTTTATTATATATTTTCATGTTTCAATATAATTTTGTCCTTCAATGTGTTTTCCAAGGTGTTTTCCGCCTTAGAGGCGATTCAGATAACCTCTATTTCAGACCTTCTTTTCTCTAAAAAGTTATTGGTATCCACGTTTATGGTCCAGCCTAAGAGAATATTGGAGTTATTTTGGAGCTTCCCCCCATCAACAGTCCTCAAATTAAATATAGATGGGTGCTCTCTGGAAAATCCGAGGTGCTCTAGAGCAGGTGGGATATTCCACAATGATGCACGATTTCCCATAAGATGTTTTAGCCATGTACTACTTGGGACACTTTATGACGGAGTTCGCGACTTTCTTTTCTGGGATTCAGAATGCAAGCGCTATGGGGATCAATAAGTTATGGGTAAAATGTGCATGATTTCATGACAATGGTGTCATGTATCGGAAGTCAAAAAATTCCATGGTATTTTGAGTAGAAGTGGTTATTCCATAAGTAGCACATGGATAATATTTCAAGGATCATTTCACATTGTTACAGAGAGGTCAACACAATGGCTAACAAATTGGCTAAGCATGGGGCAGTTTCAAGAACATCTGAAGTTTGGGAAGAAGTTCCATCTTTTGTGCTTTCTGATGTGTGAGATTTTCAAAAACGTCCCAGATATAGATTTATGTCAATAGTCTTTCTCTGTTGATGACCATGCGAAGGTGGATCAATAGCTCAATAGCAATTTTGCTTGTATTCTCTCATTCATTTGATTTAATGAAATTCATTTGCTGGTCCTTAGCAAAAAAAATAATAATTTTGTCGTTCAACTGTCCAGCACGTAATAAATGACAACCTGAAGTGAATGAAAAACGTATACCCCATAAAGATGATTGTCGATCTCGGGCCCCTTGAACCCAATAGGGCTATTCATGAAGTCAGTGTCAAATCCTTAGAATCCCATGACCCACCTTGAGCCCCAAGTCTTCTGTTGATCAAGGGGTGGGCTAGTAATGTAGATCTTCTAGTGCCTTGCAGCCTTGAATCAGTGATGACCTTTAGTTTCCTCTTAGGTTCCCCCTTATAGCTTGATTTAGATGCAGGGACTGATGGTGTTTTTGTTGGGGAGTTTTAACTCCTCAATTCCTTTCATTGTGGTATTGGTCTGACAATTTCCTGGATGACTAATGCAAAGGTTAGGCTATCCCACATATTCATGAGCATCTGGATGAGAAAAGAACAGAAATAACAAATAAACAATCACACAGTTGTGCACAAAGATTTATTTGGTTCTGCAAGATTGTCTACGTCCATAATGAGATGAAATCTTGCTTCATTATCAATGGTGAGTAAGGTTCCAATCACTCGTCCTCACACCTCTCACAGATCGATTACATAAAGACCTTTGCTACAAAGATACAGTGAAACCATATAAATGTAATTTACCAAAATAACCATACAGTCCTAAAAAAATTTCTTGGGATACTGCCACCCCCGATCCCCAGATGGACACACCAATTCGTCGAGGCCTTGCCAACAACAAATAACACACAAGGTAGGCCGATTCCACCAGGTCTCAGTCCACTCATGCAACTAACAGAATACAAGAGATCGTCCCATCAATGTTCTCAATCATTCTAGTAGATGAAGCAATGGTGATTCAGTCAAGGATCCTTTAGGGGGTGTTTGGTTCGGTAAATCAAATGGTGTATGTATCGGATATGAATGTCAATCTTTTGATAGTCATTCTTCTGAATTATGTTTCTTTCTGAAAAATCGTTTGGTTGACTTAAGGCTAGTGCATGCTTCTCGCGGGTTGAGATATTGGCTTCCGTAGAGAACGTCTTTCCGCTTTCTCCTTTTATACTAGGTGGTAAAAAGGTTGCTCAAATTTGAGTTTAAGTGTTGAGGTGAACTCAGATTTGGAACACATCCTTTGTAATATGGTCATTCATGGGAAGTAGGATGCTCACTTATGAGGGTCATCCTAGTGGAACCAAAATACTCAAAAAATTAAGAATTATCATTCTAAAGAATGTCATCCCAAAGATTTACCGAACCAAACACCCTCTTAGGCAATAAAAGATAGTTGGAGGCATCTTTCAGTGTTTTCTCTTGTTTTTTTTCTTCATTTTTTCTGGAAATTATTTTCCCTCTGCAATCAAGGGGAGTCGGATCTCTAAACTTTCCTACTTCTAGGTAAGGATAAGAATTTTGATATCAAGACAGGTTTTGATGAAACTGAGATATGGGTCGAAACCAAGTACTTGGGGACAAAATTCGATATGTCAAGGGCTGCTCAAAACTAATAAAAAATACAGGGTAAACTAATAAAAACTTGGCTGGTCAAAATCGATCAAGACTGACCGAATGAAATATGGGAAATATCGTCGAAACAGTAACAGTTTCAATTCGACTCATGATTTAGAAAATTTGAAACTTTATAGGAAGGTAAGTGCAATCATGAATAATGGGTTTATTTCATCTCATATTACTAAGTTTTTATTATGGTGTTCTTAATTGAATATGGACTAAATCATACATCACTGCCGTTACTTCCATTTTTTTTTTTTTCCTACTAAAATTGTACTATTCTCTTTCTCCTTATATGTATATGCAAACTTTTTCTTTGCTCATGTTTGTTCATTAATAGGTTCAACCAGTGGAATGACTGTTATGTAGATGCTGGAGTTTCCATGACATTTTTGTAAATGGGCATATATATATATATATATATATATATATCAATTCAGAATATGAGCTAATAAGATGAGCACTAAATGGACTGGAGCGTTGAAGTGTATCTGATTCTATTCTCTCCACCTAAAATGAGAGAAAACTTATTACACTTTATAATTTCTTTGGTTTTATTTTTATTTATTTATTTATTTATTATTATTATTATTATTATTATTATTATTATTATTATTATTATTATTATTATTATTATTATTTTTATGCAATTTATGTTTATATGTTTGGCACGTGATATGCACAAAAGAAAATATGGATGGTGAGTGACATGATTCTCTTTATTGATTTATTTATAAATATTGTTATAGAAGATATTTGGGCTGGTCAACCAAACCTTGTTCACCTTTAGCTATTTGTTAAATTCCTCCAAATCAAACTGCACTTATAACAACCGATAGAAATATTGTTATAGAAGATATTGTGGAGATCTGGAAGGATATTTTGAGATTTTTTTATCTTCATTGATAGAGATTTCCATCTATTCAAGAAGAGAGGTTTAGGGAAAATAGGAGAGAGAGCGGGAGAGAGAGCGTCTGGCGATTCAGGAGAGAATGGAGCTATGGCTGTGGAGGATGATGATGGAGGTGCTTGGGAAGCCCTGGATCGTGGTCCAGAAGGTCCTTTACAGGTTGAAAGACAAGAGGGTGCAAGCCAGCGACTTTCATATGCAAAAGCTTTGGGTGTTTCGTCATGGCCTGCCATTGACACCCTTCCAAAGCCAATTCAGGTAGGGGGTAAACGACGAGTAGTGATCCCTCAGAGAGACTATGAATCGAAGAGACAAAACTTCCATTTTGCCTTAATCAGAAGGATTAACTTCCGTTTGATCTCCTTGGATGCCTTGAGAAGGGAGGCTCAGGAAAAATGGAACCTAAGTCAAGGGGTGCTAATGCATCCGTTGGGAAAAGGATATGTTATCTTTCAATTTCAATGCGAGGGCGACAAGGCAGCAGTGTGGCGAAGATCACCCCTTAGGGTTGGTGATCAGGTTATTCGATTTCACATTGGAAGTCTGATTTCAATATTCATGAGAAGCAATTCTTTACAATACTTGTATGGATACGTTTTCCAGATCTACCGCTAGAATATTGGCGCGAAAACGTCCTATTATCTATTGCAAAGGCGGTAGGGCGCCCTGTTGCCTTAGACAGACGAACAAGACAAGGCCTTCTCGGCTATTTTGCGAGGGTGTTGGTGGAGATTGACATTTCTGACTTGGCAGTGAGGGTGGAGGAAGTCCAGGTCGAGAGATTTGAACCAGGCACCTCTCAAGTGTATGGTTTTTGTCAAAAGGTTGTATATGAGGATAATGTGGAAAGTTGTGCCCATTGCAAACGAGTAGGCCATTTGATTTCCAACTGTAGGTTGAAGAAAGTGGATGACAAAAAGCAGTGTGCGGCTGAGAAATTGGCTGAGGTTCCAGGGGCAGTATACGTTGAAGAAGACGGAGTTGACTCAACCAGGGCCAACTTAGTGGGTCGGCTCTCTCCTATTTTGGAAGGAAATCAACAAGAGCATTCTCAACAATCTCCTCATAATGGAAAGGATGAGAATGGTATCACTCTTTCCGTGAATAACTCTCCCCAATTTCCTAATATGGAAGAAGAAGAAATTCAAATTATTTGGACTCTACCTTTTCAAATCTCCCCAATTTAGTAAAGAATGGATTGGCACAAGAGGATGTGGATATGAACAATTATGTGAGTCAGCATGATGTGGACCGGTCTAGCTCTGAGACCGGCTCAGAATATGGGTCTCTCTCAGACCAAGATGATGAAGAGGAGGGTGAATTGAACCAAAATGGGAACCCGCCTATCTCTAACAGAATACAAAAACAGAACCAGGACAATGTGACTCACGCTCTCCCTGTGGACCCTATGCGTCTTTCCTCACGTCCCAAGAGGACGGGAATGTCCTTAGCCTCTGGTCGTGGGACTTTGGTTGGTAGGGGAGGCCGATCTTCCTCCTATAGGGCCCCTCAGCCCTCTGTTCGAGCTCCATTGAGTAGGAGGGAAGCAGCGACATTGGAACTTACAATGGTGGATGATGCGGTGGCTGCTCTCGAGAAAGGCACAGAAGTGAGAGAAAAAGGAGAAGAAAGAAAAAGCAGAGCGGTCGGGCTTCAAATCCTGACAAAGGTGGTCGCAAAAATTGTTAACCATGCGTGTTCTGTTCTGGAACATTCGGGGTGTCCGAAAGGAGGCTGGTAGGGGGGCTTTGAAATTTCTCCTCAGAGAATCTTTGCCAAAGATTCTATGTGTAGCTGAACCGATGGTTGAGGTCAGTAGTTTTCCCTCATTATTTTTTGATAAATTGGGTTATGCGGCTGAAGTGATTCCCAATAATCATCAAGATAGGGTGCCCAATATTTGGGTTATCTGGAAGCGAGGTATGGCTCGTCCTTCCTTGATTTCAATGTCAGACCAACAACTCACTGTTGAGATTGATTGGATGGGTAAAAGAGTTCTCATGTCATTTATTCATGCCAGTTGTTTCAAAATTGAGCGTAGATCTCTTTGGTCTGATCTTGCTTCGATTTCTTCTACTTCTTCTCCATGGGTTGTTATTGGTGACTTTAATGCCACTCTAATGTCTTATGAGAAAAGAGGGCCGGGTAATTTTAATTTGGGTTCGGCAGTAGAGTTGCAGGCTATGGTTGACACTTGTATGCTCTTTCCCTGCCCCTCTCAAGGGAAAAAATACACTTGGTCGAATAACCGTAAAAGGGGTAATGTGCTGGCGGTCTTGGACCGGAGTTTTTATAATGGGCAGTGGATTGATGAGTTCAAGAATGTTTCCCAGCGGGTCCTCACATGCTCTGCATCGGATCACTCTCCTCTGTTGATTCAGTCTTTTGCTGTCCCAAAACCCCCCAACATCCCATTTCGCTTCCACAGCTTCTGGATGGAGAACAACGGTTTTCTCCCGATGGTGGAGAATGTTTGGTCGCAGTCTGTTAGTGGAAATCCGATTTCTAGATTAGCCCAAAAGCTGAAAAATGTAAAATTAGCTGTCAAGGCCTGGGCAAAAGGGGCTTTCCCTAATCTAAATGAGGAAGTGGATAAGGCTACGTCAAATTTAAAAAGAGTGCAGGATTCTATTGCTGAATCTGGAATGACCGACCTCCTTTTTAATGAAGAGGCCGATGCAAAAACTACTCTCTTGAATGCATCAAAGCTGCATGAGAAAATGTGGTCTGAGAAAGCAAAAGTCAAATGGTTAAAGAATGGGGATTGGAATTCAAAATTTTTCCATCTCTCGGTTAAAATTAGAAGATCAAAAAATAAGATTAGTTCTCTACAGCATGAGGATGGTTCTTGGATTTCGGAGCATCAGGATTTGGCCAATTATATGGTCAACTATTATGAGAATTTCCACTCTCATACTCCGATATCTCCTCACCATGAGTTGCTGGACCAGATCCCAAGAATATTATCTGATGACGATAATTTTTTCTTGGATGCCATTCCTACCAGAGAAGAAATCAAGCAGGCGGTGTGGGACCTTGATGCAGATAGCTCTCCAGGGCCTGATGGTTTCTCAGGTCAGTTTTTTAGAAGGTGTTGGGACATTGTGGAGAAAGACTTTTGTCGGGTAATTTTTTATTTTTTCCTGGTTGGAAAGATCCCTAAAGGGGTCAATAATTGTTTCCTCACCTTGATCCCTAAAATTAATGGTGCATCATCCTTAGATAAATTTTGACCCATATGCATGGGAAATTTTTTTTGTAAGGTCTTATCCAAAATTTCTGCCACTAGATTAACTTCTCTTCTCCCAAGGTTATTCTGCAGAACAGGGTGCCTTTCAGAAGGGTAAAATCATCTCATCAAATATTGGCCTAGCATTCGAGCTAGCAAATTTGATGCACTCTGCAGTAAGGGGAGGTGGTATGGGCATAAAGCTGGATGTGCAAAAGGCTTATGATTCGCTTTCTTGGGATTTTTTACTTGGCACGTTAGAAAAATTTGGCTTCTCCCCAAAGTGGATTAACAGGGTTCACCAGCTGCTTATTTCAACAAGGATTTCTATCTTATTGAATGGAGGTCCAGTGGGATTTTTTGGGGTTGGCCGTGGTTTGAGACAAAGGGACACCATCTCTCCTATTCTGTTCATTTTGGCCGAGGAAGTGCTATGTAGAGGCCTCAAAAATATGGTTGTGGAAGGTAAGATGAAATCTCTCTCGGGTCTGAGAGGTGCTGTTACTCCCTCTCATCTGCTTTTCGCAGACGACATTTTCATTTTTATGAATGGCTCCGCCACTTATGTTAAGCAGCTCCATACTTTTTTATCCAAGTATCAAGAGTTCTCTGGTCAGAAGATTAACTTGGAGAAAAGCAAGATATTTTTTGGGAAAATTGCTCCTCATAGAAGACAATTTATTACGGAGTATTTGGGAGTGGCAGCGGCTACCTTTCCCACCAAATACCTGGGGTGGAGATCTTTAAAGGAAGAGTGAAAAATAACCACCTTCTTCCTCTTCTGGATAAGATAAAAGGCAGACTTGTAGGATGGAAAGGGAAACTCCTATCTATGGCTGGAAGGGTGGAACTTGTTAAGTCGGTCATTTCTGGGATTCCAATCCATAACTTCTCTATATATTGGTGGCCCGAAGGATCGATGAAGTTGGTGGAGCGTTGGATCCGAAATTTTGTCTGGTCAGGGGATATGGAGGTCTCGAAGAAGATTGTGATTAAATGGGATAAGGTGTGTAAACCAAAAAAAGAAGGTGGTTTCGGCATCAGAAAATTGCGTGAAGTGAACTTTGCTTGTTTATATAAATTGGCATAGCAGATTAAGCATGAAGACTCCATCATGAGCAGATTTTTCAAGGAACGATTTATTAATGTTGATGGTTCGCTAAAAATGGGATATAAATCCTCTTCCATATGGCCTGGCTTGAAGAAGGTGTGGAATTTTATTTTTGAACATGAGCAATGGATTGTAGGTAATGGGGAGAAAATCAATTTCTGGCAGGATTAGTGGCTGGACTCGAAGTCTATTACAGAGCTCTCCAATCTGGATCAATCCCTTTTCTCTGGTACTAAGGTGAAAGTTGCAAATTTTATTGATAATTTCTCCTGGAATTTTCCTCCAGTCGATTCTACTTTCCTTGCCCAAAAGTGGGACCAAGCAAAAAATATTCTCATCCAGAATGTAGAAGACTCTTGTGTTTGGCGGTTAACCTCTTCAGGTGTTTTCTCTATAAAATCAGCTTGGGAAGAATATAGGGAGGAAACACCAAAAAATTAGTTGGTATTCACTTATTTGGTGTTCTGGTATTCAGCCAAGACAAGCGACTTTTGCTTGGCGAATGATACAGAATAAATTGCCAACCGAAGACAATGTTTGTAAAAGAGGAATTCCTCTTGTATTTCAGTGCTCGCTGTGTGGCAAAGAGGAGGAATCGCTGATCCATATTTTCTACAAATGTGAATTTTCTTCTAGCATATGGAGAGATTTCTGCTTTGGTTTTGATGTGCAATGGCCTCCATTTGTGGACGTGGAAAATCTCTGCGCGTGGTGGACACAAAATGCTAGAAAGTGTTATTTTAAAAGAGTGTGGCTAAGTGGCTTATTCCTTCTTCCACATTTCATATGGCAGGTAAGGAATGCAAGACAATTTGAGGAAAAATCGATAACAACCAATCACTGTTTTGCAATGGTTAAGAGTGAGATCAGCCTCCAGGAGATAGCGGTTTCTTGATCTCCCCTCCCTTTCGAGGCACTTCTTTGTGCTAGACGGCTGGGTATTTCTAGAATTCCCTATAAACCCAGGGAGATCTTAGAAGTTTTCTGATATTCTCCCCCTCCAGGATGGGTAAAGCTTAACTCTGATGGGTGTCCCTAGGGAACCCAGGAAAGGCAGGGGCTGGTGGAGTCTTAAGGAATGATAAAGCTAAGGTGATGCAACCCTTCAGACAATTTTTGGGAGTGTACACAAACTTTGAAGCTGAAGTGCTAGCAGTTATTTATGGTTTGGAAATGGCTAGAGCGTTGGATATTACCCAATTATGGGTTGAGTGTGACTCGGTGGCCATGGTTCTTCTTATTTCTCAATGGAAAGTCCCGTGGCATGTGCGTCAGAGGTGGATGAGCTTAGGCCCGTACCTACAGTCCATAACCTGGAAGATTACTCATTGCCTTCGTGAAGCTAATCCAGTGGCTGATTTTCTTGCAAAGTCTGCTACAAAATTGGAAGAGTCCTCTCCAGTAGCTTCTTGGCCTGCGCTAGTTGCCATGGAGTTAGATGTTGATAGGCACAATCGGCCTAGATACCGTTTAAATAATGGTGTTTTTGTTGCTTTGTCTATTTTTTGGTTTGGCTGGGTTTTAGTTTTGATTTCTTCTCCGCTGATGGAAATGCCGAAGGTGGATTAGTTTTCAACTAATTCCATACAACTTGTTCTTTTTTCCATGTACATTATTTTTCTTCTTTTCTCTTTTTTAATACATATGATCTTCTAGCGAAAAAAGTTATAGAAGATATTGTTAATTGTGTTCATTATCAAATCCCCTATTTGTTCCGTTAATTAATTAGGAGAAAGTTCAAATCTTTGGATATAAAGTATTAAATGAAGAAAAAAAAATGTGGATAATACTATGAAATTCAAGTTGTCTTCATTCACCAATTGGCATCTCATATTGCATATTTTTTAATAGGAGAGGGTTCTCACACTGCCAAATGTGGGGGAAGAATCAACACACCACATCAATAGGTATTTTAAAAAAGGTATCTATCATGTGGGGTTGGTTCATATGAGAAAAGGCTATCTGAATTTTTAGTGTATTTTACATCTTCTCATATATGATATTTTTTATTTTTTTATTTTTAATTTTAAAAAACGAATGGTATTGCTGTATTGGTAGACTTTTAACACCTTGAGTGTAGCTTCGCAGGTCTCAGGATAGTGTGTTAATAAACATATTTAGCCCAAATTTTCTTATAATTGACCAGTTAAACGGATTAGATCTAACTGTGAATAACCAAATTTACTCTTGGACTTGAATCATAAATCTGAACAGATTTAAGGGTTCTTCATTATTAGAAGGAAAAAAAAAAGAAAACCATCGGCAGACTTTGAGTTCAATAAGCTTTTCTAAACTTCTTTTAGTCTAAAGTCAAGTTGAAGCAGCTAATGAATCTGATTTACTTACTTGGGTTTCCAAAACAGAAGAAGACAATACCTGTCAATCGTCAATTAATTCCAATCCTACTATGAGGTC
>NW_024868657.1:64221-73867 GCF_013358625.1 Macadamia integrifolia | reverse complement strand
AGGCATACGATGTAGCATACGTATATACCTTAAAATACGGATATAATACCTGTTTTATCCGTACATAGCCTTATGGTAGGTGCACGTACACGGTTTGGGCACTCCCGTCTCTTCTGGCACTGGCTCGGACTTGTCGGGCCAGCCGGTGTTTAAGGTCACCCGTGCCATCATAGCCCATAAGGAACCTGCTCTAATTTCCTCTGGCTCGGTTCCTGCATGGTTAAACCGGTTCAACCACGAAATCAGACCGGGTTTAAGAAGCGGGGTATTACAGAGAGAGAGAGAGAGAGAGAGAGAGAGAGAGAGAGAGAGAGAGAGAGAGAGAGAGAGAGGAAAGAAAAAGAATAGACCGAGTTGAGCTTGTTGAAGTTAACAGAATCATCCATATTAGGTTAGTACGGAACTTCTGTTTAAGTTCATTTGTATTTAATTTTGATATTTTTATTACGGTGCGGAACCCCTACATTAATTTTTGAAGCTAATTCCAACCCTTGGAATATGGCGCGGAAGCCTTGTCCAAAATTCCAGAACTGTTTCCGACCCTAGGAATACGGCGTGGAAGCCCTATCTAAATTTCCAAAACTGATTCTGACCCTAGGAATACGACGCAGAAGTCTTGCCCAAATTTCTAAAGCTGATTCCGACCCTATGAATATGGCGCGGAAGCTCTGCATAAATTTTTGAAGATGATTCCAACCCTAGGAGTACGACGCAGAAGCCCTGTCCAAAATTCTAGAGTTGATTCTGTCCCTGGGAATATGGCGCGGAAGCCCTGTCCAAAATTTTGGAGCTGATTCTGACCCTAGGAATACGGCGTGGCAGCCCTGCTTGAATTTTCATAGCTAATTCCAACCCTAGGAATATGACGTGATGGCATGGAAGCCTTGCACGAATTTCCATAGCTGATTTTGACCCTAGGAATACGGTGTGAAAGCCCTACCCAAATTTCCACAGTTAATTCCTACCTTAAGAATGTAGTGTGGAAGCCCTGCTCAAATTCCCAGAAACCAGATCCAATGTTCTTACCCTAGCAAAGAAACCCTGTCAACTTTCTTATGCAGGTGCCAGAAGTTTTTAATTTCTCCGAGAAAGAGAGAAGAAAATTAAATCGTTGCCCTTGGGTCGAGGAAAATTATCGAAAATTTCACCCTTTTTATCGGTTAATATCATGTAGAGATCATATCGGAATTTCATTTGCATGTATAATACATACCTCATCTCTGCATGTATTATTTTATGTGTCTACTACATAAAATAATGATTTATTGTTATTATTTCATGTATTAATTTTAGCATCTATACATTAAACGTAACCTATTTCATCATTTTATGTTATCGCATGTGTTCCTCACATGAAATAACAATCGTAATTGTCATGTCATGGAGCATTGTACGTGCATGTAGATTGGATAATTGCATTTTCTACTATATTATGTAGATTTTATTATTTCATGTGGTTTTAATATAGATCTATATTTCATATGATATTTCAATAATTTCCTACAATTCTTTCATGCAAGTTTACGTATATATGTTTGCGTTATTTCACGTAATAGGACTTCCACGCTAGCTTAGGCTGTTAAAATTCTCAGGGAAGAATATTCGAAAATCAAGCTTCTAGTAGAAAGACCGGAAATTCCAGGTGAGGTGGGTGCCTAACACCTTCCCACACTTGTAACATGACACGGACCCCTATCTCTGGAACAAACTAAAATATAAAGTCAAATTCAGGGGTTCCTTCCTTTCATAGGGATCCAACCCCCTATTCGAGCTCGATCCCTTAATCAAAATTAGGCTCCACCGTAGGGTTCTAGGCCTTGAATGCTAGATGGTGACTCTAAAAATCATGCTTTCCCCATCCCCCCATAGTCGTTAGACCATGTTTGGAGACCAATTCACCACTGCTATGAGGCAGACCAGGTGAGAAGAAGGAGATAAGCAAAAAAGTAGAAAAATGTATTTTCACTTACGAAGTGGAAATGAGGAAATCATTGATTTCCTCATTTCTCACTTGTGCACAATGTGAGAGAGGGGAGAAGGAGGAGAGAAAGGAAGAAGAAGAAGGATAGGAAGGACTCACCTTGGCTCCCGAATGCCGCTTCGTTGCGAGAATCTTTGCCGGAAGTAAGTGCAACCTCTTCTACCACTCTCTCTCTTCATTTTAAGCTAGGGCAAGCTAGGTATAGGAGAAATCTTGGGCCACAAACCCTATTAAGCTCGAGGATTGTGTATTTCATCTCCCTGATGCCATTGTCGAGCTCATACCAAGTCCGGTGAGCACCGGTAACAAGATTGACTAAATGACCACCTAGGGTTTTGATTGTTCGATCGATGTATCTCCCAAACGGCTCAGTGGAATAGATATTTTGTTAGCTCATAATGATGCTAGGAACATCCCTCAAAACTCCATAGAACAAATCTCGATGATCGGGCCCGAGCCAAAAAGCCCCAATTCACACTAGCAGTTCTGTACTGCTAGCGGAAACATGCCATCAGAAACACTGGGTCTATTTCTGGTGAGCTGCCTTTGGTGACTATCCGATCCTTAGGAGCTCTCTGTGATGTCCACTGGAAGCAACACTGATATTTTTAGTGGACAATGCCTGTTTTTGGTGGTTGTTTCCGGTAACAACACTGTCGCTGTGGGACTTTGTCTATACCCTTTGGGGGTGACCCATGTGGGACCCTCCCGATGTTCTCGACACGTATTGACGTTCAATTACCTTTGTGCCTAGGATAGTGACATACATGTTCTCCGAGGCCAAAATTGAATCGAACGATCAGTGGCCATACTTGAACCCTAATCCGCACAAGCCTAATCAAGGTGAGGGATGGTTGCTTTTATTTTGGAAATATTTATTTATTTAGAATTGCTCATATGTGTAGGTTTTTACATGTTTAATTATATTGCTCACATGATGATGATGTTCTATCATATGATACAGTTTTATAAATATGATATGAATTGCTTATGGATATGTATGGCGGGATCCAGTGTGGCTGAGGTGGTACCTATACCGTGATCGTCGCGTGATTGTTGTATATATGAAATAGAATTCGGTGTGGCCGAGTTGGTACCAGTATTGTGATTTTCGTATAATTGTTGCATCCATGCATTGATTATGTGCATTAGAGTTAGTTGTAGTCATGGATTACACTTTGTGACCGATGTGTTACTGATATCGTGTACTCCGAGACTGCATTTGAAAAAGGATATGCTTCATGGCTGATGGGGATACCGGTGTTGCGTAGTCCATACTCAACTGTTATTATGCATGCTAGATTAGGTGAACAGTCGTGGGTTACACTTTGTGGCCGATGTGTTACCGATATCGTGTACCCCGGGATTGTACTTGGAGATGGATTACACTTTGTGGCCAATGTGTTCCCGGTATCGTGTCATTTATATTAACTGTATCATTATAAAGGTATGTAAAATATTTGTGGTTAGGTATCACTCCCTATGCTATGTCCCCTTGCCAACAAGGGGTAAGGTGTTGGATAACCCAGTGGTGGTATATTCGACTAACCTTCCCAGAATGCCACACCCGTGGTACGATGTGATTGTTGCCGGAGGCGGGAACTTATCCAACGTGGCCGATGGATATACCAGTGCCGTGACTGCCAGGAGGGGGTTATCATAGGTTTGCTGGGTGACCTATGGTCACATACGGGGACCGACAACCTCCTAATCATGGCTAGGGTTTGTATCGCTGTGTAGTCGATGGCGGTTTCAGGACCAGGGATGCAGCCTAATGTGCCGTAGTAGCATTTACCAGACTTAGTTTGTATTGCTAGGTGGATAATAAAATAAATGAATTGCATCACGAGCATCATGGACTATGTGTTTAAGTTCTATATTCATGTATCATAAAATATATATGCGATTGCCTTGCTTGGTTGTGCATGAACTCCACCCCTCACTGAGCGAGTTGGAAATCTCACCCCATGTATATGCACCCTTTTAAATGATGATGCAGGTACGGTTGTGCCTATGGTATGTGACTCTCTTTCCTCTGGATCCGAGTACGGAGTGAGCGACTAGTGGAAGCCATAAGCTGGGAAGCATGACCAGGATTGTGCCTGTGATGTCTATACATACGCGACACCATGAGGTGTTGGACTTATTTTTGTTATTTTGATACAGATTTGTGGATGATATACTTTTAAACTTGATATGTATAAGTCTCAGATATTTGTAAATGGATAAACTTGGTTATGGATAATTACTTTATCATTAAATGTTCCCCATTTATTTATGATTCCGTTATATTACTCTGATTCCGTTGCTATTGTTTGGTTTGTGTTGTGAGATTGTAAATCATTAAGGTACTGCTATCAGAGATCCTAGTAATTTCGTAAGACGAGTAAGCGTCTTACTCACACCTTCGGTATTCCTACACGGTAAGTTGGGTCTACTGGAAGTGGGATGTGACAGGACATGTCTAGTTTAATAGCCATAACCAATCTTATCATTGGTATGTTTCAGAAAGTGAAAGATTTCTTGGGTAGTAATAATATTATCCAAAATTTGTCTTTCAGGGACAAAAGTAGATTGAAAAGAAGAAATTATTCTAGGGGAATTTACTTAAGACAGGTAGCCAAGATAGCAAGAACCTTGTAGGCTACATTGTAAAGACTAATCGGCCTGAAGTCCTCCACTCGAGAAGCATTATCCTTTTTTGGGATCAAGAAAATGAGTGTGATTAACTCCACGAGGAAGATTGAGATGGAGAAAAAAATTAGAAAAAAAAATCACAAATGTCGGTGCTAATCAAGTTCCAAAACTTCTGAAAAAACACTACTTGAAAACCATCAGCTCCAGGAGCTTTGTAGGCCCCAGAAGAAAAAACAACATTATGAATTTCAACAAAATATGGGACTTGGATAAGAGATAGGACATCATCAGAGGTGACTATAGGGGGGAATAAGTATTCAAGAAAAGATGGATCCAAAGGGTTAGAAGTGGTAAAGAGGGAAGACAAATAAGAAGTAAACAGAGAGGCCATTTCTCTAGGATAAGAGATTTTCTCATTAGAATCAGATATGATGATATCAAAATTCCTTTTCCTGAGATTGACCTTTGAAATAGCATGATAAAACTGGGTATTACGATCACCATTATTAATGTATAGTTATCTGGATTTTTGAAACCAAAATTTCTTCTCAACATCAAGGATCTATTGCACATCGGCCTCAGTAGAAATCAGACCCGGGTGGGAATGGTCATAGGAATCATCCAAAGAAAGGTGGGAGGACAAAAGTTGGTTTTTCAGCAGTTCAATGTTCCCAACAACTTGACTATTCCAACAACTAAGGATTCTACTCATAGAAAAGAATTTTTCAGCCAAATTGTCCCTTCCTAGATTCTTCCAAGAGAGGGAGCTGAAAGGGAAAAAGTCAAGATGGGAAAGCCAGACATCTTGAAAATGGAACAACTTCCGAAATTTAAACTGCGGTAGAGAGTCCATATTTAGCAAAATGGCATTGTGATCAGAACCAGCAGAGGACAATTTTGAAATGGACATAGAGGGAAACAAGGAGAGACATGATAAAGAAGCAAATGCTTTATCAATGGCTTCCTTAATCAGTTTAGGTGGCTTCTGTTTATTGGTCCATGTATAAGGACTCCCAAAGAGTTTGATTTCATCGTGGTTGAAAGAAGACAGAATAGAGTCCAAAGCTGCAGAGGATAAAGAATTCTTAAAAGCAACTCCTCCCAATTTTGTTAGACTCCGAAATGATTTCATTAAAATCACCAATCAAGAGAAATGGAATAGAAACACAAGAAAGGAAATTTAGTTCTTTCCATCCCGCGAATCTGGAAGAAGGTTGAGGTGATGCATACAAACAAATAAACATCCAGTTATTTACAGAAGAGGAATTGTATGCACACTCCACAACAATAAAGAAAGAGCAAAAAAGGGGTAAAACAGTGTCACGGAATTGGTGAAAAGAAGCCAAAGACCCCCTTTTTAGCCTCTAGAACCCTCGCTATTTATAAAGTAGGAAGAATTGAGAATTTTTAAGGTTCGAGGAAGTAAAAAGAGGAGTGATAAATTATTTTTGTTTCATAGAGGAAAATGATATCAGGATTATTTTTTTTTTTTTTTAAATGGTGCAATAATCAATTTTTAGTGTAGGAACTATGGAATCCTCTCATTCTAGTGCATAATTTTCATTTTATCAGCGACAATAATGCTGTTCAGAAATAACACCCTAGAGAAAACATCCACAAAACCAACCCAACAGACAGGTACAACATATATAGGATGATGATTAAAAAAAAAAAGAAAAAAAAGAAGAAGGAAACGGACAAGCAGTGAAAGAAAAAGTATGATAGACAAGAAAAAACAGTAGATAATAGATATCCAAGTGATGGCATAAAAGGAACAGTAAGAACAGAAAAAACAACTAGGATAAATTGTCTACTCCGATGGCGACCAAGATCAAACCAGCACAAGCATAAACTTGGAAAATAGTAAAGAACATAAGAAGGAAACGAGAATTAACAGAACCACAACAAGAGACTGGTAGCTGGTCTAGGATTTCCTTTTCCTTCCTTTTCCCATTCTTGAATTCAAAATATGAAGGATTTGATGCTGAGAAGTTTCCAAATCTGTCATCTGAACCTAAGATCCTTTCTCTCCATGAGCTTCATTATGACTTGGTTCAAAGGAGCCTTCCTGTTTGGGGCGGTGAAAATGGAATGCAGCACCATCGAAACAATATGGTCCACATCCACCACCTCAGAATCCTCGCGTCTTCTCTCCCAAGACCAATTTGGAACCGACACAGGTGATGGGTGTTGAGGAGGGGTTAGGGCTTGAAGGTGGGTTCACAAAATACTGGTTAATGGTAATACTTTTAGCATCTCAGAAACACACATATGGATTCTCACCCTGACTATAAGGAGTTTGGGATTTGTTGCTGCCAAAAAACCCCGCTAGTCGAACCTACACAAACACAGACGAAGGAGGCCCGGAGCTTTGTCCGGGGTTAGTCCTCCGACGCTCAAGTCAGGGTCGGCCGCACAGTTCAATAAGGGAGTAATGGTGAGGGTCTCAGAGCTTACCCTCTTCCTTCTTCTCGGCCCCCCTTATATAGCTCACAGGGTTTAGGATTTTCCCTTTCCTTCCCAGCATCCTTCTCGGGTCCACCTTCTTCCCTCTTAGAGTCCCACTTGAATACGTTCATCCTTCTGGGGGGGAATATTCCCTTTATGCAGACGACGTGATCCCGCGTGATTTTGTGAGCGTGCCTCAGTGATTGAGTGTGAGTGATTTCTTGGAACCTTCGTCCGACGGATGACACGTGTCTCAGAGGCGACACGTGTCATTGCCCCCACCGAGAGGTCAATTTGGCTATATCAGGAGCCCCCTTACTCCCACTAGGAGCTTCTTCCTGTGGGAGTAACCAACATCTTCTTCTTCTTTCTTCTTTTTTTTTTTTGGTTGACTTGTTCCTTTGGCCTTGGCATTACTAGCGACCGAGGCTTGGGGTCGACCGAGAGAAAGACCTTCGGTCGATTCGGATCGGCCTTACCGAGCCCCCTGCCGAGGCGAGGACCCTCGGTCAGGTCTGCTTAGCTTTGGCCAAACTCCCAACCGAAGGAGGGACCCTCGGTCAGGTCCGTTCGGCTTTGGCCGAACTCCCATCCCAAGGAGGGACCCTCGGTTAGGTCCGCTCGGCTTTGGCAGAACTCCCCACCGAAGGAGGGACCCTCGGTCAGGTCCGTTCGGCTTTGGCCGAACTCCCAACCGAAAGGGGGACCCTCGGTCAGGTCCGTTCGGCTTTGGCCGAACTCCCCACCGAAGGAGGGACCCTCGGTCAGGTCTGTTCGGCTTTGGCAGAACTCCCAACCGAAAGGGGGACCCTCGGTCAGGTCCGTTCGGCTTTTTCCGAACTCCCAACCGACAGGGGTGCCCTTGGTCAGGTCCGTTCGGCTTTGGCCGAACTCCCAACCGAAGGGGGAGGCCTTCTGTTAGGTCCGTTCGGGTGCAAACCTCGAGGCTTCGTATCCTGACGTGGCGGTGCCATTAATGCTCGGGAAGTCGTACCGCCTTTCCCCCCATTTATATAGTGTGGGGGGCCATTTGTGGGTTACTTTTCTTTTCCCTTCGGAGAGCTCACCTTCGGCCTCGGTGTCCCTTTGAGCCTTCGCCTTCATCTTACTTCCCCTAGTTTAGCAACACCCACAAGTAAGTGATGTCTTCCTCGTCGGGCTACAGCCCATCATCCTGCGAGAGGTCGAGGCCGAAACGTAAGCATAGGAGTCCAGGGGAAGTCCGAGGGATGTCCTCGGATTCCACCGACTCTCCCTCGTCCCGCGACTCGTCGTCCGCGGCCTCACCATCGGGGTCCAGGGGTGGCTCCAATGGCGAGGGGTTCAGGGAGAGGGTGCTCAATTCCCGAGCCCAGACCCAGGAGCCCTTAGAAGTGGAGGCTCTCAACATCGTCTCCACGATGGACGAACCAGAACTGGAGGAGCTAAGGGCCTCCTTCGGTGTTTCGGACGCTTTCGAGCTCCGTCTGCCAGACCATCCGACCGAGCCAGCTATCGGAACTCCGAGGTGCTATGCTTGTACAAGGAGGCCTTCAAGGCCAGTCTTCGGCTGCCCCTCCACCCCTTCTTTACCAAAGTGTTTCGGCACTATGGGGTATGCCCGACCCAGCTAACGCCAAACGGGTGGCGACAAGCGTTAAGCTTCGTCATCTTCTTCGTACGGCACAAGAGGCCCCTCTCCCTTCCCCTCTTCATCAATTGCTTTCTTCTTCAGGCTTGCAAGGGGCTTACGGGTTGGTATTATTTTTGCCCCCGAAAGGACCTTCGGCTACTGAAGGGTTACCCGACTTCCATCCACGGATGGAAGGAAAAGTTTTTCTTTGTGAAGTCAACCGAGGGGGTGCCCTTCGGCACGCTCTGGGATATCCCAGACCTTAGGGATGTGAACTCTGCCCCTGCCCTATTCGGGGCAGACGCGGAGTCATTGGCAATGGCGAGGCGGCAAGAAGGCTATTCTCCAGTCAAGGCCGACTGCCTCAAGTCTGACGCCATACTTTTCAAGTTTGGGCTTAGCCTGGGTGAGTTAGGCTAGCCCCCGTCTGCTTCCTTCGAGTGTCGGTTCTTTGTGCTAATCCCCTTGCTTCTTCCTATAGTGCAAGTCACCAGGGCCGAGGCTAAGGCCGTCGCCGCAGCGAGGTAAGCACAGATCAAGGAGGCCAAGGCACGTGACTCCCAACAACAGCCGAGGCCGAAGCGGAAGGAGAAGAAGAGGCTGTCCTCTGGGACCCCGAAGAAGAGGCCCAGAGTCAAAGAGCCGAGTGCCGAGGCTGTCCAGGCCCTCGCAGCTCCGGGCCGAGATGGGCCTGCTCTAGACCCTTCCCCTACCGCTGTCTCCCGAGGTCCGAGGGTTTCGACGACGAGGGTCGAGGTGGGGTTCGTCCCCCAATGGTCAGTGAAGGAGGATGACATGCTGGCCGTCGAACGGGTCACTCGAGAGTTGGTGATGAAGGGGAGTCTTCCCCGAGATGCCACTGAGGTCCAGAAGCAAGGGATGGCGGCAATGATCACGTCCGCATGCATCTTCATGGCGGGGGTAAGCTTCGGTCCTCCTACCTTCTTCTACTTTTTTTTTTTTTTTTT
>NW_024868657.1:18740-64201 GCF_013358625.1 Macadamia integrifolia | reverse complement strand
TTTTTTTGCATTCTGACCTTCGGTGTTTCATGCAGGCTCAGAATCAGATGGGTCAGCTGGTGGCTCGAGCCGAGGCTATGTGCCGAGACCTTGAGGTCGCCGAGAGGTAGAAGGTCTCCCTCGACAACGAGCGCACCCTCCTCCTCGAGAAGGTGGAGCACTTGGAGAAAGAGCTAGCCTTCGAGCACCGAGAGTGCGATCGGAAGCTCTCGGAGCTGAAGTCGCAGGTGAAGGCCCGAATTAAGGAAGCTAAGGCCCGAGGGGTCGAGGAGTATCGGTCCTCCGAGGACTTCAGGGAGGAAATCAAGCGCGCCATCGCCCCGGGGTACACAATAGGCGCTACCGAGGTCCGAGATTGGGTCCTCGAGTGCTACCCTGGGGTCTCATTCGAGAACAGCGGCCTCATCTTCGAGGACGACGACGTGGAGGCGGCCCCATCGGCCACCGAGGTTACCGATGCCGATGGCGGAGGCTGCAACGAGGAAGGTGAGGTCCAGCTGCGCCCCCGGCCACGAGGCCGTGCCGATGGCGTGCAACGAGGAAGGTGAGGTCCAGCTGCATCGAGAAGTCCCCCCGACTCCTGGTCATGGAGGTTTAGATCAGGAGACCATCCCAGCCGAAGACGAGGCCGTGAACCCGATGGGTGCCCCTTGAGGTCACCTCAGGCCTCAGCTCAGACCGCCCCCCCCTTTTGTTATGTAATCAGCCTTCGGGCTTCTTGTAGTTCAGGCTTTTAGGCCTTGTGTAATTAGCCTTCGAGCTTTCAATGTAACTACGGCCTTCGGGCCTGTTTTGTAATCCTTGCCTTCGGGCTTTATGAATACGTAAATCCTTTTTCATCTCTTCTGTCCCTCTTTGTAATGTTGTCTTTTATTCGTACATAGGTGCAAAGAGCCAAAACCCTAGTTGACCTTCTTAGGCGTATGGCCCCGAGTCTTGGCCGAAGGCCGGCCCTTCGATAGTCGGACGGAGGTCGACCCTACAATCACCAAGCAATTCACCAAGTGTCCACCTTCGGCTCTAGCCGATGGGTCTGTCAGACGAATGGATCTAGGACTTGGACGAAGGCCGACCCTTCGGATATTAAGACGGAGGTCGACCCTACAATCACCAAGCAATTTACCAAGTGTCCACCTTCTGCTCCAGCCGATGGGTCTGTCAGACGAATGGATCTAGGATTTGGACGAAGGACGACCCTTCGATAGTCAGAAGGAGGTCGACCTTACAATCACCAAGCAATTTACCAAGTGTCCACCTTCGGCTCCAGCCGATGGGTCTGTCAGACGAATGGATCTAGGACTTGGACGAAGGACGACCCTTCGATAGTCAGAAGGAGGTCGACCTTACAATCACCAAGCAATTTACCAAGTGTCCACCTTCGGCTCCAGCCGATGGGTCTGTCAGACGAATGGATCTAGGACTTGGACGAAGGACGACCCTTCGATAGTCAGAAGGAGGTCGACCTTACAATCACCAAGCAATTTACCAAGTGTCCACCTTCGGCTCCAACCGATGGGTCTGTCAGACGAATGGATCTAGGACTTGGACGAAGGACGACCCTTCGATAGTTAGAAGGAGGTCGACCTTACAATCACCAAGCAATTTTCCAAGTGTCCACCTTCAGCTCCAGCCGATGGGTCTGTCAAACGAATGGATCTAGGACTTGGACGAAGGCCGACCCTTCGATTGCCTATGGTAAGTTCCTTTGCCCTGAGTCAGGTCTCAGGTTGACGGTGACCTTCAGTCAGGTCCGTTCGGCTTTGGCCGAACTCCCAACCGACGGGGGGACTCAGCCAGGTCAACCCAGCCTTATTCGTGCCTCGACCGAGGCAAGGACCTTCAGTCAGCCGTTCAGCAGGGTTAAAGGTCATCATCCTGGAGAATCTCAATTGCTGTAAACCAGCTTTCGTATTATCCATGAATGAAATCTTCCAGAGTTTAAGGAAGAATTACAACTTAAAAGGTGCACAAGGGCGATAATTGCAAAAAACTACAAACGATAAGAGTGCGTGCTCGCCACTTCTCTTGGTGGAATCTTCTTAAATTCTGAGAGTTCCACGATCGGGGTACCCTTCCTCCCCCCGTAGTCTCTAGGTGATAGGATCCTGGTCGTATTACTCTCGAGACTCTGTAGGGCCCTTCCCAATTTGGATCTAGCTTCCCTTGATGTCTTGGGTCCGACACTTCCGCCCTTTTGAGGACAAGGTCGCCCTGCCTGAACTCGTTCTTCCGAACTTTGGTGTTGTAGTGCCTTGCGACCCTTTTCTGGTAAGCGGCGATCCTTTCTTGCGAAGTTTCTCTGGTTTCTTCCAAGAGGTCTAAATTCGCTCGGCGCCTCCCGTCGTTTTCGTCTTCGTTGTAGTACCGAATCCGATGGGTAATGGCCCCTATCTCCACTGGGAGTATAGCTTCAGTGCCGTATGTTAACATGAAGGGTGTTTCTCTGGTAGCTAACCTCTTAGTAGTACGATAAGCCCAGAGGATGTGGTGCAACTCGTTTGCCCATAGGCCTTTGGCATCGTCTAGCCTCTTTTTTATTCCTTGAAGTAGTGTACGGTTGGTTACTTCTGTTTGCCCGTTGGTCGGTGGATACCCGACGGAAGTTTTCCTGTGATCGATGCCGAGGGCCTCACAGAAAGCATCGAAGGTTGGATTGGCAAATTGAGTTCCATTGTCCGTTACCACAACCTGGGGGATTCCAAATCTATATACTACCGCCCTTTGGAAGAAGTCCCTTATGTTCTTTTCGGTTATCGTCGCTAGGGCTTCGGCTTCCGCCCACTTCGTGAAGTAGTCGACTGCCACCACGGCAAACTTCCTTTGTCTCGTGGCCATCGGGAATGGGCCTATGATGTCCATCCCCCACATGGCGAATGGTACTGGGCTAGATAAGGACGAGAGCTCGGTAGAATGTAGCTTAGGCACGGAGGCGAACATCTGGCACTTGACACACTTCCTGACCAGTGATTCTACGTCCTTCCTCATTGTTGGCCAGTACAGGCCCTGCCTGAGTACCTTATGCGCCAGGGCCCGGGCTCCAAGGTGTTGGCCACATATCCCTTCATGCACTTCCCGGAGTGCGTATTCGCAGTCGGAATAATCCAGGCACTTGAGGCATGGCAAGGTGAACCCTATCTTGTATAGCATGTCGTCTTTCAGGAAGAAGCGCGTTGACCTCATTCTTATTTTTCTTGCCTCATCCCTATTCTCTGGGAGCTTTCCCTCTTTGAGGTATTCTGTTATGGCATTCATCCAACTTTGGCCGTTTTCACCTACGGGTAATACCTCGCGGGGTTTTTCGATGCTTGGCTGTGGTAGTACTTCGAAATACACCGCTCGTCCAAGTTCTATAAAGTCGGAGGTGGCCAGCTGCGACAATGCATCTGCACTAGCATTCTCTTCTCGTGACACCTGCCTTACCTCAAATTCTTTGAAAGCCGCTGACCTGTCTCGCACTATTTTTAAGTATTCGGCCATCCTTTGCTCTTTGGCCTCGTATTCTCCATTCACCTGTCACACCACGAGTTAGGAGTCGCTATGCACTACCAGTTCCTTCACCATCAGGGCCCGAGCCAGATTAATTCCGGCTATTATCGCTTCGTATTCCGCTTCGTTGTTGGAGGCATCAAAGTCGAACCGTAGGGCGTATTCTACTTTGAAACCTTCGGGGCTTACCAACACGATTCCTGCACTGCTTCCATCGCTGTTGGAAGCCCCATCCACGTACAATGTCCAAGCCTCGTCTCCTCGTTCCTCGGCAGATTCCTCTGGGTCATCGGGGATAGTCGTCTCCGCTATGAAGTCTACGAGGGCCTGTGCTTTAATTGCGGTTCTCAGCTTGTACTGGATGTCGAACTCTCCTAACTCTATGGCCCAATTTACCAGGCGATCGGACATATCTGGTCGCTGTAGTATCTTCTTCAGGGGCTGGTCGGTGAGTACGCATACCGTATGTGACTGAAAATATGGTCTCAGCTTTCTTGCCGTCGTCACGAGGGCGTACGCCACTTTCTCCGCCTTTCGGTATCTTGTCTCGACATCTAGAAGGGTTCGACTGACGTAGTATATTGGCCGTTGTTGCCTTCCTTCCTCCTTCGTCAGCACGTCGCTTACTGCCACTGTCGATACAGCCAGGTACAGATGCAAGGTATCCCCGGTGTTCGGCTTCGTCAGCAGCGGGGGTGCGGCCAAGTATTCCTTCAATTGTTCAAAAGACCTTTCGCACTCCTCCGTCCACTCGAACTTTTTGGTCCCTTTTAGCGCTTTGAAGAAGGGGAGGCATCTATCTGCAGAACAAGACATGAATCTTCCGAGGGCGGCGACCCGACCCATCAGCTCCTGGACTTGCTTCACGTTCTGGGGTGACCTCATGTCCCGAATGGCTTGTATTTTGACTGGGTTGGCTTCAATTACTCTCTCCGAGACGATGAAGTCGAGGAAATTTCCTGAGGCTACTCCAAATGCACATTTTACCGGGTTCAGCTTCATGCCGTACCGTCTCAACACCTGGAACGCCTCTTCCAAGTCTTGGACGTGTCTTTCCGCCTTCGGGCTTTTTACGAGCATGTCGTCCACATATACTTCCATGGTTTTGCCGATCATCCCTTTGAAAATTTTATTCACCAACCTTTGATAGGTGGCCCATGCGTTCTTTAGTCCGAAAGGCATGACCTCATAGCAGTACAGCCCACCCTCGGTTATGAAGGATGTTTTCGGGACATCGGCCTTGGACATTTTGATTTGGTTGTACCCCGAGTATGCATCCATGAAACTCAGCGCCTCGTATCCTGCCGTGGCGTCGATGAGGAGGTCTATCTTCGGCAGGGGGTATGCGTCCTTCGGGCAGGCCTTATTCAGGTCAGTGAAGTCGATGCAGATCCTCCACTTCCCGTTTGCCTTCGGGACCATTACCACGTTAGATATCCACTCCGGGTACGTGATCTCGCGGATGAACTGGGCCTTCAGTAGCTTCTCCACTTCCTCGTCTATCTTCTTCTGTCTTTCGGGGGCAAACCTCCTCTTCTTTTGCTGCACCGGCTTCTTCATTGGCTAACATTCAGATGATGTTCTATCACCTCTCGATCTATCCCGGGCATGTCCGAAGCCGACCAGGCGAATACGTCAGCGTTGTTCCATAGGAATGAGACGAGTCTCTCTCGCTGCAACCTTGGCATGGTAGCCCCAATCTGAAATTGCCGAGTGTCATCTCCTTCTTCAGCTTCAACTTGCACCAAATCTTCGGCAGGCTCCCCCCGTTGATAACTGGCATCATCGCGTAGATCCTCTATCGGGAGCGCCTCGCCCGCCTTTTCTTTGCCCCATAGAGTAGTGGCATAACACCTTCGGGATGTCTCCTGATCGCCCCGACACCATTCTTGGTAGGAAATTTCATTTTGAGATGGGGAGTGGAGACGACAGCCTTTAACAGGTTCAATCCGACCCTTCCTAGTATGGCATTGTATGCCGATGTAATGCTCACCACTAGGAAGTTGATCATGACCGTCGCCTGGCGATCCCCGGTGCCAGCTCTAACCGGCAACTCAATCGACCCTTCCACCTTCACTAGGACGCCAGAGAATCCCTGCAGCGGGTGTTCGACCTTCTTTAATTTTCCCTCGTCGAGGCCCATCTTTCGGAAAGCTTCGAGGAACAGGATATCAGCTGAACTGCCGTTATCCACTAAGATCCTCTTCACTTTGCAATCCGCTATGGTCATGGTGATAACCAAGGCATCGTCATGCGGGGTTTGTACCCCTTCCAGATCATCATCTGAGAAGGAGATAACCGTCCCCGTCTTCGCCTTCTTGTTCGGCCATTCTGCCATATGTACGCTCCTCGCGTAGGCTTTCGCCTTCTTGGCAGAGACAGAACTCTCTCCAGCGGCCGGGCCTCCACATATGGTCGCTATAACTCTGGTCGGGCTCTTATTTTCCTCTCGGGGGTGACGGTCAGCTTCCTCGGGTGTTTGGTTCCTTCGCTGTTCTTGATTGCCTCTGCGGGCGAGCCCCCTTCTCTCATAACGACCTCCGCCATCTCTCCGACGGTTATCCCTCCGGCCGTTACCATCTGGGGCCACCTCCTTCTCCCGGTCTACAAATCTGCCTAGGTATCCCCTTCTGATCATTCCTTCTATCTCCCCCTTGAGATGTCAACAGTCCTCGGTATCATGGCCATGGTCTCTGTGGAAGTGGCAATATCTGTCCACATTGCGTCTCTCGGGGTGTCGTCCCATCTTTCCTGGCCACTTCATGGCTCCGGCATCTGGGGAATCTTTTATCTGCATCAGTACCTCTGTTCGCCTCCGGTTCAGGGGTGCGTACTTCTCAAACTTCCTTGGTGGACTGGGGGCTCGACTGCGCTCGAACTTTCGTATTTTTCCTTCTTCGACAGGTTTATCATCAACCCTTGAGGGCCTCTTTCTCGCCGCCTTCCTTTCGGCTTCTTCATCGGCCTGGAGGGTTTCTTCCATCTAGATGTACTTGTCTCATCGTGCCCTCAGCTCGGTCAGGTTCCTAGGTGTGTGCTTCGCTAGGGACCTCTTCAACTCCTTGTCCTTGACGCCTCCTAACAGAGTCATGAACTCCTTCTTCGGGTCTAGGCCTCTGATTGTGATCTTTTCTTGTTGGAATCGCTTCATGTAGTTCTGCAGCGATTTCCCTTCTTGTTGTTTGACGTTAGTTAGGTTCAGCGTAGTCTTCTGGAGGGGCTGGCTACTAGAGAATCCCTTCACGAAGAAGTAACTCAGGTCGCTGAAGCTATGGATCGACTTCGTCGGCAGTCGGTTGTACCACAGCCTCGCCGCTCCTCTGAACGTCAATGGAAGGGCACGACACATGATATTTTCCGAGACCCGATGGAATTGCATGGCGACCTTAAAGCCTTCCAGGTGATCGACGAGGTCCCCTGACCCGTCATAAGTGTCATACTTGGGCAGACGAAAGTCGAGCGGGAGCGGGTCCCTCATGACCTCGTCAGCTAAGGCTGTGTCATTGGTGAGGTCGGGCTCGTGGTTTCCCGTCTGGTTTTCTGCCACCTTTCTGATCTCGTCCTTCAGGTCTAGGATCATCCTCTTTAATCCCAAGTCTTCGGGCCCCTGTCTGTCTCCTTGGTGCGGATCCCCATGTGGGTCTCTGGCGGCGCGTTGCGTCCTACCTCAGGGCGCGGGGCTCTCCCTCACTCGGCTTTGGGGGTCATGATCGGCCCTTGTCGATCCTGTACTGCTCCGGTCTTCATCTCGAGATCTTTCAAACTGGACGTGGGGACCTGGGGGTGCTCCGCCGGTCTTATGAGAGACTGCTTTGGAGACCTCCCTCATAGTCTCGGCTATCCGGTTATATTTGTCCTGGAGGTCTTCAAATTGCTGCCTCGTCACGTACTCCTGGGCTACAGGAGGCTGATGATCACTACCTTCTCGTACTGAATATCCAGCCGAATGCTGGTACCTGACGGATACTTTCCGATCGTCATGGCCCCTTTCTCGTCCTATCTCCACCGAGGGAGGAAGCTCCCCTGAAGGTTCTTCCCCCATGTCTATGTTGGACGTCGCTCTTGTCCTCTTGCGGTTGTATGTTCTCCCCACCATTATCGTCGGTTCCCACAGACGGTAACAATCTGTTGCTGCCAAAAAACCCCGCTAGTCGAACCTACACAAACACAGATGACGGAGGCCCGGAGCTTTGTCCGGGGTTAGTCCTTCGACGCTCAAGTCAGGGTCGGCCGCACAGTTCAATAAGGGAGTAATGGTGACGGTCTCAGTGCTTACCCTCTTCCTTCTTCTCGGCCCCCCTTATATAGCTCACAGGGTTTAGGGTTTTCCCTTTCCTTCCCAGCGTCCTTCTCAGGTCC
This sequence comes from Macadamia integrifolia, assembly GCF_013358625.1. NCBI lineage: Eukaryota > Viridiplantae > Streptophyta > Magnoliopsida > Proteales > Proteaceae > Macadamia > Macadamia integrifolia. Next base: position 56,356 of record NW_024868657.1, on the reverse strand, counting down.
ACCTTCTTCCCTCTTAGAGTCCCACTCGAATACGTCCATCCTTCTGGGGGGGAATATTCCCTTTATGCAGACGACGTGATCCCGCGTGATTTTGTGAGCGTGCCTCAGTGATTGAGCGTGCTTGAGCGTGAGTGATTTCTTGGAACCTTCGTCCGGTGGAGGACACGTGTCTCAGAGGCGACACATGTCATTGCCCCCACCGAGAGGTCAATTTGGCTATATCAGGATTTGAACTTGGCAGGAATATCAGTGGAGCATATTGCAGCATAACAACAGGGTTTGGCAATGGTTGTGTTCTAAAGGAGGTTAGGTTAGATATAAAGTCCACCGGAAAGGATTGCAATATTGGGTCAAGTCAAGGCTAACGGTTGAGGACATGGATATAGGAACTAAGGGGGGAGGCAGCTGGGTTGAGTTCCATAGATCAATATCCATTTCAAGGATGAAGGGGTTTGGGTGGATACAGATTTGGTTCCATAGATGCTGCCGGTAAAGACAAAAAAGAATTATCAATAGGGGGAGAGGTAGGGACGGCATGCCCCTCAGAAATAGAGATATCAGAGTTTTCTCCCAGATTGAAACCCATGAGCAGAGTCTTCCTTAGGTAAATCAGTATCAAGGATAGGGGAAAAAGGCTTGGGGGGGGGAGTGTGATGACTGAGAGCCATAAGGAGAGACTGATTCATCCCTGGAAGAGGTAAAGGTGGTTGGTTACCTGAGTGGTTTGTATATTCACAGCTGGAGTGATCAAACAAAGACTAATGAAGAGAGGATCCATTATTGCATTGGCATAGTGATCGTACTTATAAAAAGAAGTGTCCATTTCTCTTAAGAGTTGGGCAGGACCTGATTACATGAGTGATTTTTTCATAGTTGATGCAAGCGGAAAAGAGCTCGTATCGGAAGTTCACCCCAACTAGCTCTCCATTGCTTCGATGAATTCTGGAGATTAGAATAAGGGAGCGTTTCTTCTTGAACAAAATTTTAACTCGAGTAGTGCGAGGTGGAAGACCAAGTTCCTCAAAACTCAGATTGAGATCAATGACTCGTGCAACACAAGACACAACACTATGAATGCATGACGGGGTGTGGCAGTCCAAAGGGATGTCACGAACTTGGATCCAAAGGGGACGAAACTCCAATTCATGGTTGGAACTTTTTGTATCATTCTCAAACAGACCCAACTGGATCATAGATCTGTCAAACCGCATGGTGCAAAAGCCAAAACCCTATTCCTCTCTGAGCCAGACGAAAAGTTTGCATAGAAGTATCCTCTGTCAAAACAAAATATAAATGTAGCAAAGAGGGGGGACTAGAGGGGCGCAAGAAAATTACAGAGACTATTCTGGTGGGGATTAGGGTAACCAAAAGCCACTCCAAACGGTGAAAGATGGGAAGCAATGCAGGGTTTAGAAAGAGGATCGAGGTGGATTTTGTAGTAGGAGAGACTCCAAAATTGTAACGCCCTAGTCCTATTAACCTTGCACAATATTTTCCTCTTTGGCTCATGATCCTCAAGGCTTTAAACGCGTTGTGCCATGTTAAGGAAGCTAGAGGTTATTAACTAGCCCAGTAATCTCTCCCTCGGCGATGTGAGACTAAAGTTTGCAAAGCCTCACCGATCTCCCAAACCCATTGGTACTTTTCGTATTCTTAGTGGGGACACCTCACTGATCTCCCGGGAGGTCTGGTACTTACCGTATTCTTAGGTGTCAGAATCTTCCACCATTTCAGCACATCATCCTCCATTGTGGCCCCACACGTTGTCGGGGTCTGCTCTGATACCATTTGTAACGCCCCAGCCCTATTAACCTTGCACAATATTAAAAAACCTTGAGGCTCATGAGTCAAAGAGGACAATAGCGTTTTAAAGTCTTGAGGCCCATGGGCCAAAGAGGATAATATTGTATAAGGTTAATGGGGCTGGGGCATTATAAAAATGTTTGGGCCCGTGATGCACAGGTACGGTTCTTCACACCTAAGGTGAGGGAAGAGCTGTCGAAGGATTGCAAGATGAAGGGAAGGAAGAGTGTGGAGGATTACTTGGCTAAGAATCGAGATTTTGTTGTTCGATCGGAAGACTAAACCAGAGGACTGAAAGAGTATGTAAACTTAGAAAAAAAGATACGAAGGTGCGAGAAGAAGGTCCAAAAGGGTTGCTGAATAGAAAATCAGAAGGTAGAACTAGTTTTGCAGGAGAAGACCCTAAAGACTCGAGACAAACAAAAAGGTGGGGTTCACAGGTATTCACAACATAGCGGTTCAAAAGTAACAACCAAAAAGGGGTAAAGGGTAGAAAATACAAACAACCAAGTCAAAATAGAAGCTCGCTAGATCCTCGGGATTCACATAGGGACAATGGATGGAAAGAAAAGGAAAAAAGAGACCACGTTGATTGAATAATAAAGTAATAATGCAAGCGCACAGGTCATGTATAGCTACAGGTCGATCACAAAGTGGTGAGCTCTATGGAAAATTCAGTTCTAACCTAAGAAGAATGTACTAACTAATGGGGTTGTTACAAATTAAGATAAACTAAACTAGCAATGATGAAAGATAACAATTAACTATGGAATTAAATTAAACATGCAATAATAAAGTGAACTTGAGATAAGTTAGAATGAATTAATGAACCTAAAATTATGTAAGCACTAAAGAGATGTGAAATTATGATGTGGGGAAGCATTTAGAAATTAGAATCCACTATGAGATTTAAGAACAATCTACAAACAATCTAGCCCTTGAATAGGTCAATAGGATATATGGATTTTTACATCTAATATGTCCCATGATCTATTCAATATGAATTATTCAACACATATATAACATTAGATTATAAGCAAGATCATATTAGAAATTGACAATTACGTATATAAAAGGTAACCAATGGCATACATAATTTTAACTTTGCAATAGGGTTTTGGTTACATAGAATTAAGAAAACGGGTATCAATTGCTTACAAGTTACTCTTCATCTCATGGTTTCATCCAGTCCCCAAGTTGCAGGACTTAGTTAACCATGGGGATGAGGAAGAATGAAAAATAACTAGAAGATGGACAAGATATGATTATAAATTAAATTTGAAATTAAAAAGAGAATAAAAAAAAAATACTTTACTGAATATGTATTATAGAAATCCAAGCTTAAGTACTTCAAACTTCAACTTCAATCTTTACTTACAACCCAAGAGAAAAGGAAAAGCTAATAAGAAAAGCTCTCTAAAAATTTTGTGCTTCTTAAGTTGTGAATTAGGTCGCTACATTTAGGCTACGGAGAGTGTGTTAGAAGTAGTTTAAGAATGAGAAAGATACTTGTAAGATAAGGAAGAGGAGAGTTAGAAACCAAGTAGGAAAGAGAAAGATACTTGTAACAAAAGAAAGAGGGAAAGAAAGAAGAAAGTAGAAATAGGAATGAGAAAGAGAGAGTTACTAAATGTAGAGAGGAGAAAGATTATATAATAAATTATTAAAAATTCTAAAATTTAACTTAAATTCCAACTTAGCCCAAAACAATTTTTGGGCTATATCTCCCCATCTTGACCCCGGATTGACTCGAACTAAGAACTAAAGATGCATCATTTTAAATTATGAATACTACAAGCCCAATGTCCAATATGTTTCGGCAAACTCCTCATCTTTTAAAATTACCATCATGCCCCTACAATTGCTTAATCTCTTGGTCCGATTCTTCTTTGTTGCTTAATCTCTTGGTCAAACTTCTAAATTGAGGGAAAATTCCTCATTTGCCCTTGATTGCTTCAGTGAAACTTCTTCCCAACTTGCCCTTGATCACTTGTGAATCGATCCATGGTAAACCGGTGTCTAGATTGCATTGGATCCTCCCATTTAGCATCTTTTATGCACATGATCCTATAGCCTGCAAATGTGAGAACATCACATTATGTAGTCACTTTTATTATCAATCTAGAATCAAAATGCTCAATTAAAACGGTCATGGATGTGTAAAATACGGTCTAATCATACGTAATAGGGGAAATGAAAGGAAAGACTAAAAAGATAAAACAGTGAGAAGAGAGACGAACATCGAAAATTGAGTTATGAGGATACAGGAGAAAGAACGGCTTGGAAAGGTGGATGCATTCTCTACTTTGTTACATGAGTGTATTAAATTTCATGGAATCCCTTTTTCTTTTTCTTAATTTCCATATAAAGCCCTCATCAGTAGGGGTGTTAGGGTGTCAATTTCAGGTTTGGCCTGACAAGCCCGATCGAGAGCGGCCCAATTTATAGACGGTCATCCCTGGTGCATGGTGTAAGTCCAATGGATGCCCGACTGGTTGACCGATTATAAGCCCAACTCAACCTGACACGTTTAGTCCAACCGTTTATATGTATATTTTGATTTTTTTAATATAAAATCAGATATATTGATATTTTTATCAATTATTGAATATAATTAAGTGTAAAGTCTACTCTAAATTATTGATGTTTTAATAAATATATTAAAAGAATTAACCATATTACCAAAATAAATAAATAAATTCACCAATATATATTAAAATTTCTAAAATATAAGACAATCAAAACCCGTTTAAGGCTTTAACGGTGCATTAACCCCGATTAAAGCCCAAAACCGGTCTGAGAATGACTCATTCCTTAAATAGGCAGGTCATGGTGCAAGGGTACAGGTCCGCTAGGCCTGATTGAGATCAGCCCGACCCAACCGATTGATAAGTCGGGTTGGTCTCAATCGGGCCTAATTGGGCTTCCCCACTTTAGGACCTTACAACAAGACTAGCCATTTAAGTATTCTGTCCTCATATGCTAGGTATGTCCCATTTAAAAACGGTTGGTCGGTCATTTACTTGTCTTTAATCAAGGTACCAATAATCGGGCTAAAGGGGCCTTAGATGGGCCAATGACACATTTATCTCTAAACACGCTATAATTAGGCTGTAAACATGTCAGGCTTAGTAAACAGGCTCTAAATGAGCTCTATGTGAGCTATAAATATGTCAGGTGGAGTCAGGTTATTAATTGGTTGCTCCTGGTCGGACGCCCATTGGGTAGTGCCCTTGCATTGAGTCGATCAATTATAGTCGTGCCAGGCTAGAGCTTGACATGTTTATTAATCAGGCTAGACCGTTCGGGCTTTAAACTGTCAGGCTTGTCAGGCTAGGCTTGTAATTTACACCCCTACTCAGCTTGTTCTCCTCCAGTTGCCCTCTGAGACTAGGCTTGTTTGCACCCAATCCGAATGTTTTACTCAACCATGTTGGTAGACTGTGTAAATTGTAGATAGAGCAACTAACATAAATCTCGACGACTTGATCATCCAAATCATCAAACAACCAATGGTTTGGATTATGCTGTTGAGTGTTGGATGACACCGAGACAGTGGTGAATCAATGTATCTATTCTTTTTCTTTTTATGACTATACGTGCTAATGGGGCAATCGATCCCCGATGCGGCTGAAACTGCCTTTGCTCAATGTCACCGGTCAAAACCTTTTGTTTCTAACTTGATTGAGGATTTAATAGATGTGTTTCTTCGGATCGTTGGATTCATTCTGAAAGTGAAATATTAAAATCTGAATGATCTGGAATTCCTTTCCAATTCTGTATATCAACTAATGTGGATAAACTGGGAGGGAAGAGATAATGCACCCTGCTTACTTTTTCTCTCCATCTCCAGGAAAAAAAAAGTTTTTTGTGCTTTGTCCTTCACTCCAAGATGTGTATCATCCTTTCCTTTAGAGTGGTTATTAATGTTAGGCTCACCCGGTGTGGGACAAAGAGAGTATAGTCAGTCAATTGTAATTTTAGTGCAAGCAACCTCGATTCTTTACTATAATTTATTTATTGTTTTCTTTTTTTATTCTAATCTAATGAATTCGGTCATAGGTTGGTCCAAAGAATGAGAGTCGGCTTCCTTAAGGGAGTTCTTCCTTAGTAGTTCCAGCCTTTGTTGCCCCTAGGTAGAGTGAGTCTACTTAGTGAACTGGTCGGACACGGAGATCGATTGATCAATATGAATCTTGAGAATGGATGGCTGACCGCCGCCCCCTTGTCCTGGAGGCTCCTCGGCTGGAGAGGGGCTTGCTATCGTCACCCTTTCTCCCGGTATATGTGAAAAAGAGTGGGTTTTGTTGGCATTGTAGTTGTTATACACACAGTCGTGTACACACCCCAGCCTCTTGTCGTAGGTACTTCTAGGTGTGCACCCCTATTTAGTAACCCACAGCCACTCTAAGAATGATATAAATAGTACATAAATCCACATGCATACCACACAACTTTTTATGAGCTATGGCAATAAGCCAACGCTCCTAGAATAGTGCCTGTAAAGGCTTCATACATAACTTAATACACCACTTTAATTGCAATGCCATTGGAAACGCCCACACCCTTGTTTTTTTTCAACATAACTGAGAGGGCACGTAGTGCCAATACGATGGACAATAGAAAATGTCAGAGAGCACCCATTCCCCTAGTCAAAAGATAATAACAAACATGGGCTTATACAAATTTTCCTACAATGAATCAGGGGCTAGTATAGATTTACTATGATTTTCTACTATGCCTAGTACACATATTCATTCGCAAATACTGTGTTGAAAATGGATATAAGGATAAGGAAGCTTACAATTCTCTATCTATAAAGATTTGGTACCCAAAAGTTGTATCTGAGAACCCTCTCTGCAAACTAGAATATTTAACTACTCTTCAGTGTTGAGAACTTGACGTTCAAGTATGCACAAAAACTTGGAACCACCCAAACACTTCTCTTTGTCTCTTCTTCCTCAATGCACAGCGGAACCACAAAACATTGCTTTCTCTCTTTTTTCTTCCTTCTTGACTTGTATTCGACAGGACACCATGACCATACAACCATTTCTCAAAACCACTATTAATGGAGCACATAATGAAATGCCCACAAACCTGAGTTATGAGAATGGTGCAACCCTCACAGGCGGAGATCAAAAGATTTACAACTAAGAACTTATTATAACAAAATTAATCCGGCTATAAACTTAAAATTTCACTTTTATGATTGAGAGAATACATAGTGCGAAACAAACCTTTACTAACTACGAATTTATTTATGCCAATGGTCTCTGGTATCTTACAAAAAAATCCCAATGCTCCTTTATACAGTCTCGATGCATACAATCATTAAAGACAAACTTATTGAGTACACATCCAAAAGTATTCCTCTTTTCTGGTCCTTGCTTCACAAAGAAAAATCTCCACCACTTCGTAACAAGGTCACTATAAAAATAAACCCACAAGTAGGGGTGCAAGTTTGGCCTTGGTGGCCCAAGCCTGTCCTGGCCAACCTTGATCCCAAATAGGGCTAGACCCGAAAATTTTGGCCCTGAGAATAGACCCGGCTCGGCCCTAAAAGATTTTGGCCTTGAGTCAAGGTCAGTTCGGGTAAGGATTGATGTGTTTGGCCCGACCAGCCCTTCCTGAGCCTAGCCTGATTTTTTTACCTTGACTTTTGGCTCTGGTTTGGCCCTTCTCGATCTTGATTTTTTGCTTTGATTTTAACCTTGAATTCGACCTTGATTATATACGTATGGTTTTATATGATGTTTATCAAAATGTAACAAGACACCTAATTACCCTCTGAAAACTATAGTAAGGGATGGCCTAATTTGTGGTAGTCAATATTCATGTTAGCAATTTTAATTATCACAACAAAGCAAGTTGCTTTGAATTATCTACCACTTTGTTTGAAAGAATTTCATTTGATCTCCATTAGTTGTTTTTTGTTGAGTTATACTTTTAATGTAATGTTAATATTTCTAATCTTTGGTATTTAACACTTTTTTTTTTTTTTATTTGTAATGAATTTGATATTAGCTTAAACAAATAGGGGATTCTCCAGAGATGGTAGTTCAATCCATCAATACTCATTGAATTAGACCATGATTACCAAATATTCTGGATTTGATCAGATTATCCTTAATTAGAATTAAAATATCACTTGTATGCCGTAGATGACCATAATGTCTTATGTTTGGCCTTATCAGCACATCATAGGCTCACAAGTAGGGGTGCAAGTTTAGCCAAATTGACACCCTTAGAGGATAATAATGTAATATTAGTAATGTATATTACTAATGTGTGTGTCTGTCATTTTCCCCTTCTTATTATCTATCTAGTGAATTCCAGAATTTTTGTCATTACAACTTTATAGAATATATGACTATGGCATCTGTGGGGGTAACGGCCAGAGCCCAGCCCTCTTTTCGATGCCTACGGGCCCTGCACCACCACATCCTCACTCGGAGATGCGTGAGGGCCTATTTCTCAGAGGTTTAAGGTTCTTCATAGGGATATGTTACTAAAATGAGTGTTGAAGATGGTCCAATATTGAGGATTGGGAGTCATAAAAAAATGAGTGGAGTCGCCACCCAGGGTTAAGGGCCTAGGATCCGAAGTGGGCCCAATCACTAAGAAAAGGGCCCAAAATTGGTTTGATCCAGAGAACGGAGTAAGTGTCAGGTTATGGCGTTGGGAAAGGTTAAGCACCCAATCCACCCGGTTGAATCGGTCTTCTCATAGATGCTTAAGAATGAACATTCTATTATTCCTATACCGTATGTATAACTAAATTATTTAATATGTACACTACCACAATATAAATAGGAGGTCTAAATCTTGTTGACTGGGTAGAAAATTATACTTGATCTTAACCCCTGTTTCGGGTCAAGAGGGGTGGGCCCCTGTTGAAATGAATGTAAGTCATCCCTCGAGTTCTCCTAGCTCAAGAAAAAGTGGTCACAACCTTTGACTTTCTCTCTTCAGAAATTCAGACTTTCTTGTGATTTCTTTCTGTTCCTCTAGGTATTTGGATAGAGCTTCGGCTTGCAAGGGCTAGTTTTTAGACTAGGACATCGGTAGAGGTTTGATTGCAATGGCAAGTTCCTGGACTAGGACTTCAGAAGAGGTTCATCTTGCAAAGGCTAGTTCTTGGACTAGGCTCACAAAGGGGAGGGCTAACAAGAGTGCTTAGGCTTGCAAGGTGGAAGGCTAACAAGGGGGCTTACTCACAAAAAGGGAGGGGGTGGGTAGACCTATCATAAGTGCTTTGGGAAGGACGAATAGTGGGCAATTTATAGTTTTTTGGACTCTAAGGAGAGATTTTCGCGGCCCTACCAATTTTGGGCACTTCACAAGTGGGGATTGTTTGTGGGGCCACGGGGCTCATGGTCCTATGAAGTTTTTTCACTTGGCTGTGTGACCCGCAATCCTTTAAATTTTTCCTACAAGGTCGCGGATCTTGTGATGTTATACTTGTACCCTAAATTTCCTCTTATAACTGTGCAAATGAGGCACAGGAGAGCACTGGTACCAATGAATACTGGGTCACAGATGTATTTTGCTAGGAAGGGAAGGATGACACCACTTGCACTTGACTCATACCTCAATAATTTGAAAGGGCTCCAAACACGGAAGAGAAGGTCAGTCCATGTCCTTGCACCTCACGGGAAAATCCTCGAGCTTTAACAGTAAAATGAACCAAGAGGTGGGACCCACACTCTGAAAACACCTTAGGAAGGCCCCATTCAACTTAAGGATCCATTTCTACACAAAGGGGACGACCTCTGGGATGAGGAGTTAGTTACGCACAAGGACAGTTGCTTATGTGACGACTATGCAACATCTTCTATTTTTTATTCTTTTTTTTTGTACTTATCAAATGTAGCCCTAGAGGCATAACTGTAATCATAATTCCGCTGTGAAAGCATTTTTTTAAGTAATATGGTACATATCAATAGAAATCATTGGTTGAGTATATTTTGATTATTATTATCCATATGATCGTAGAGTCATTTCATAGCTTTATGAACTTAAAGTACTGCATTGTGGATCCTAGATGGATAGTGGACAAGTGTGTGTCCATATCATCAGCCTTTAGGTGAGTGGAGATGGGGTGTGACACGCGACCTGACCTAGGGTTTTTGGACATCAACGGTCCATAGGATCTGTAAGTTCTAGGCGATAATGAACTGGAGTAGCATCCACTTAGACATAAGTGCAAGGAAGAGTTAACTAAACTAATATATTATCAAAATTCAAAGTTCAACTGTCTAATTCAAATTTCAACTTAAAGTAATGTTGAATTAAAGTATGTCTTCAAAATCTAACTCAAAGTCTACATCATCTAAAAATAAAAATCATTGTCTTCTTCAAAATCATAAGCAATGTCCTCCTACTGATCAATTATAGGTTCAACATTCACGTCATCTCCATAATAGTCCTCACCAACGTCATCTACAAGTTATGAGGGTAAGTCTCTAGGAAGAAACTTAGTGAATAGAACCACAACACTAAACATGTTTGAAATCACGATCATATAACTAATATCAGGAAAGACATATATAGTATAATATAAAATTTTCAAGAAGATAAAGAATAAGTATATCACACATACTTACATTGCTACATTTATATCGTCGCATAAGTACATGTAATGACTCAAAATAAACTAAACAATGAATTTATAATATCATCCATGAATGGTTAATGTGCAGTACCACATTGCCTCTACTCAACATATAGAAACTCGCAGAAGCTAGCTAGTGTCTAACCTCCCAAAGACTAAGTCATACCTCCCGAAGGTCAAGTAACAATTGGTAGATCCTACCGAGGGTAGGTTGCGTCATCTAGTAGTCCACAATTCACTAAGGAAAAGTCCAGTGAACCAATCATCATCTCAACATTATAACGCCAATGTTGATAAGGCGAGACAACAATAATAAAGTCAACTAAGAATGAAAAATATATATAATTACAAACAAGTTCAGAATACAAGTGTGATCAACACTCTAATTCCACCCTATTAGTCCCTATATAAATATGAAATCAATTTCAATTTTAATTTCAGTTTCAGTTTTTGTAAAAGTCATTAAAACAAAAACTACAAATAACAAATTAATGATCAAGGAAGTCTCACATCCCTCCTCAACCAAGGGCGGTAATGTAAAACATCATTACCCCAATAAATAATGCATCTCATATATCAAAACAGTAAACTTATATAAGCTAGTGTTTTTTTTTTTTTTTTTTTTTAAAACATATGTACAAACAAAAACTCATGTGATGTAAGAATCATGTAATGCACATAGTACATTATTCTATGCAATCATAATCACAATATAACACATAATATTAGAAACTAATATTATGTAAATCAATGCCCCATTTAGAAAATTGTGCTATGTACATATAATGTAAATCATGGAACAAATTCAAATTGTTTCCTCATTTTCTCATGTACACAATATTAGGTTTGCAAAGTCATATTTTTAATAACAAAACATCATGAAATCCAAGGTTTAGAATAAATCTACTGTTCATACAATTCTCTTTTGGATAAAACTATAAAAATAAGCAAGTTCACCTTGATGTCGTTCCCAAATTCTGTCTCAGTCTATTCTGCCTACAGACATAGAAAAATAGAAAATAAATATCTTTGAAACTCTAAATACATTAAAATTAGATCCTATTTAAACCTAACTCATATATACAAGTCTCGTATAAAGATCACATAAAAAAACTCTTCTTAGGTAAGGTATAAATCTCCCTAAAAAACGATCTTTAGACTGTAACAGATTCTGACCAACAAATTTGTAAAATTCATTAACCCACTTTCCTAGACTTAAACCACTTCCAATTTTTCAAAGACTTATAAAACTCATGAAAGGTTTTACAATAAAAATATAAGATTAAAACTCAAAGTATATATGCCTCCGTCACTAGCCCCATTATCGAGTATAGAAAACTCCCTTGACAGTAACTTATCTGAGTATATGATTTTTTCGGTGTATCATATCAACTTCGAATTTAATGAAATTTTTAAGAGATCCCGTAAACACATGCATATGCTAGTAGTAATTATTTAAAATTATAAAAAAAGTATATAATTATTTTCAATAATATGAACAATCTTGGACTACTATTCTGTCCGACCCAGAAATCACTGTTAACATATCAAAAACTTATTTTTTCACTCCTTAAACCCATAATCCAAAATCCCAAACCTTTAAATCATGATTAATCCTCCAAGTATAACATAAGAAAGTAATAAAATCATGTTAAGAACTCTTATCTTGAAAATCGTTCGAAATCTTGATTTCTTTTCTCATTTTTTTCTTCTTCTTCCTTCTCCTCTTTCTTCTCCACAATACATTTTCTTTTTTTTTTGATTTTTCATAAATGGTTCATCTGTTTGTAGCCAAGAATGTTACAAATAGATTTTGTAACCAGACATTTTTGTCCCTATAAGGTGACATGTTCATTTATACGGGATAAGGATGTAAATTTGCAAGGATCCTAATCCTTCGTCAAAATCAGCCAATCACTCCCTGAAGCCACCACACATTGAGGGAGTGAGGTGGTAGTCACTCCCCGCTGGCATTACCTGGCAGTGATGACCAGTGTCAGGTGGAGAAAGTGGCTTGCCCTGTGAGTTTTTAGTTCTGATTCTGAGCCGTCACCATGGAGGAGTCATTGACGTACATTAAGAGTCAGACAGGCAGGTTCAGTCTATGAATTTCAATAATCGACAATCCTCATATTTCGAACACCTTTTCATTTACCACATGCAACTGCTACTGTATCGGATATTTTGATGCAAACACATTCTTGCCCATCGGAAAATCCATGGCATTTGACGCCCAAGAGAGAATTTAAGGTGCTTGGGAAATAAATTGGCAGAACCAAATAATGAATGACGTGATGTATAAAAATCACAACCCTTTGAAGTCAATCAACATATACAGAGTAAAATACGTTTTGAGCTAACATAAACAAATTCACTAATGAACAACAATGGGAACTAGGGGTGTAGATAAGAGGAAGAAATGCAATTGACACAATTCCAAAGGCTTTTAGTAAATTGTTTAGATTCTAAAAGCAGGAAATCATTACAAAATTCTCATTCCTTAATCAATTGAACATTGAACCCATATGGCATTCAAATTCAAGCTGTCAGGAGAGACGAAGATTGAGAGAGGAACCCATTATTAACTCATCTCACATGTTCCCCAGGACGGCAAATTTTTTCCAGCCAACCAAGAAAACATTCTTAACAAGTAATTAAAGATCGTCACAGAAATGAAATTGAGAAATAGACACAGTGGCTTTAGAAAATTTAGAATTCAGTCAAGGAGAATCAAAGAGGCCGAGGAATCAGGAATTTGAAGGGCACCCAAAATCCAAAATCTATAGTCGAGCCTAAAGAACGAATCATGAGCAACGCAACGTTGATGACTGCGTGAGTGGAATTTATAAGCTGACAACGAGAAATTACGGGATCAAGTATACGGTCATTTGAGGCGGTAGAGAAGAGGAGATGGGGCGGTGATCACAGCAGCGGCGGTGTGTCGGAGAGGGCTCAATTCATACCCAAAGAAACAAAGAAATGTGGAAGGTGGAGGCTAATAAAATTGCAGAAAGAACCTCATATTAAAACAGGTGAAGATAATGTGACCAAGGGCAAAGAAAAGAGGTTACAATAATCAATTGTAACGGGTTAGGTTACAAACAGGTTATCCCTTTCATAAATAGAGGTGAGAGGCACTAGAGCCACGTAGTTGGCTTCTATTTGTCCTTCCCAAATCATCTCCAACTCTATCTTTACCAATCCTACTTCATCTCCAATTCTCACTTCCTCTATTCTAGTCACAATTGACCTCCAACTCTTTCTCTCACTTATCCTACCTTATCTTACTTTATTGTCTAGTTTCAAAAGAAAAGTTTCAACTTTATTAGGAAATCCTTTATTTGTTAATTATTAATTAGCAATAATTAGTTAGTTAGGTTTGTTAGATAATTAGGCCTTATCCACTTGTTATCTAATTATCCATGTGGATAATAAGTTTATATATATATATATATATATAATTCTTAATTAAATAATTCAATATTAAAGTTGACATTAAAATCATATAATTAAAAGAAAATTCAAATTATAGTCCAGTGGTAAAATGGCAAATTAGGGTTCAAGGGCAAAATGGTAATTTTAGGGTAAAATCCATAAAGTTATTCTTCACTGTAGTTACATTTAATGGGTGAATTTTAGCACTTACCAAGGATTGATGCACCCTTAATGGTCTGGTATACCCACTTTAAGTCACCCTGACCCTACAATGGTCAAAAGACAAAAATACCCCTGGTCAGATTTCAGGGTATTACAATTCTCCATTCCTAACAACAAATTTTGTCCTACAAATTTTTTCAGGGTATTGTAATTTCCTATCCTTACAAAAAATTTCGTCCTCGAAATTTACCAGGGTGTTACACGTTCCTACGAAGTTTTTGCGTAAATCTGTGAGGGAATATTCCAAGAATATTCTTGATTCTTATCTGACTGTCTGTAGAGGATTTGACTTCCAAAGACAATTGTGGGATATCCAATGGTCCGATTTCGGCGTACCATATATCGTTGGAATCATGATTTCGTGCATCACTTATCCATATGGCTATTTGGACTTGATTCCTCAGTATATGTCATACCATGGTTTGAACCCCTTCTCTCAGGTTTTGGGTTTCTAGGGTTCAATATTAGGATGGTTTTTAGACTACTTCAGAAAGTCATCTTTTCTGTCGACTGAAGACAAGGGTCGCTTCCACAATCCATGAGTCATCATAGCCAGGGGAGGGTGAAAAAATAAAGAATCTACTGTATCACCAGAATCTTAAATGTTTCTAGAATAAATGAATTTGGCAAGGCCAGAATCTTATAGCAAACTCTCCCAACGTATTGGGGGGAGAACAACAAAAAAATTAGATAACTTTTGTGCCATCGGCATGACCACCAATAGAAAAGGAGACCAAAATTAAACAAAAAAAATATAGAAAACGACTTTGGCATTGCTAGAATCTTACTACTTTATTATACATGTTGGTATCTAGACAGAATTTCAGCACTTCAGCCCCCATATGCTGTTATGTTTAATTTCTAAAACCTGTTAATTCCCATACCATTAGGTTGCTACTTTTTCCAAAATATGTCTGGCCCTAATATGCCATTATGTTGCCGGACCCACCTGGTTGTCAATATCACCCCAAACGATAAAGGTTTTAATAAAATAAAATGGTTTTAATAGCAATAACATAAACGCAAGGTTGTTCTAGAATATTTCGCTATATACTTATGTACTCTGTTTCTATTGTAGATAAACAGTTCCATTTCAGGAATCTTAACACATCTATATTATGTTCTTTCACACCCTTGTAACAATTTTTTAAGGATTCAATGAAAGCATTGAAGCCCTACATTTGTAAGGTCCTCTTTGCCAACATAGGTGTCACTCCATCTCCTTATATAAATTAGATTTTCTTTCCAAGTCCAAGCGTGATAGTTAGTAGAGTTAGCAAGAAGGATTAGTTCATTAGTAGTGCAGGATTGGCTGTAAAAGCTCCCAACACTTAATCTGAAACTTCCCCAGCATCTCTAAATCCAACCAAATTCTTATCTAAGTAAGCCATTTCTCTCCCTTGAAAGGAGAAGACATTATGGATCCTAGACCCTTATCTAGGTGGCAACTCCCAACAACATTATCATTCTCTCTCTCTCTTTGACAACTTCCTCAGACTTTTCGGACACGAATTTGA
This sequence comes from Macadamia integrifolia, assembly GCF_013358625.1. Classification (NCBI taxonomy): domain Eukaryota; kingdom Viridiplantae; phylum Streptophyta; class Magnoliopsida; order Proteales; family Proteaceae; genus Macadamia; species Macadamia integrifolia. The sequence continues at coordinate 40,762 of NW_024868657.1, read as the reverse complement.
AAGTTGGCAGCAAACAGACATCCCTTAGACTTAAGGTGTCGAATCCTGGCTATAACATCTACATGGCATCAATTAGCTCCTTTTGTGTTTGAGTTTCTGGATTTTTTTATATTCTGTCCATTTGTAATCTATTTTTTTCTTGTTTCTCTTAAAACAAATGATCTTTTAGGTGAAAAACAACTTTAATATATCCTAATATTTTTATTTAATTGTTTTAAAATCCAATGATTTGCTTATTTTTTCTGTTAGAAAATCTCATTGTTTTTGTGCCTAAGATTTTATTTTTGCACCTTTTTTTGGAACAAGTTCCCCTCCAATGCATTTGCCTTGGCAGAATGGTTGATAATTTTATAAACATGTGAATGATTCTTTTGTTTTTGTGAAAACATGTGAAGGAGTCTATTGCAACTATTACTTGAACTGGGTCGGACTGGTTCCTGACCCAGTTCGTTTTTGGGTCGCCCACTTGGGTAATCATAGACTCACTAGGATTAGGAACCTTAGCTGGCCATATCTTTATATATAAGAGAGCTTGGCCACAAAAAAAAAGAAGAAGTTTTTGACCTAATCTCATTCTCTCCCTATTCTCTTCTGTCTTCCCATTAAGAGTGTATGTTTAAGGATCTCCATTGCAATCCTTAGATTTGGAGGGTGGAATATTGCATAGTGAAATTTCCACAGTCCTTTATTCACTGTTCAATGGGATCGACGCAGACGACAATCAAATCCATTCCGCTATGAGGAAAGCTCCATTGAGGTAATTCTTGATCTTCTGTTTACTTTTCGTTTTTATATTGGCCTTGGATCAGAAAATATTAGAAAACAAACAACCTCCAATATTTTTTTTATCACTCTTATTGGTTGTGATTAAGGGTTTATTTGTTGAATCTTTGTAAAAAGATTGTGATATAATTCATGGTTTGGGTTTGTGTAACCCTACCTAAAATTGTGATGTTGCCCTCAATGACTTAGGTCAACATTTGTGAGCTTTATATGATGGGTTTGATCATAACGGCGTGTGTTATGTTATGGATGGCTGTGGTGATAATTACTTTTCTTTCGTGGTAATGATTATCATATGAACCATGTTTATGATGTTTACTTTATATAATATGGATCATTGGATTGACTCGAACTCGTAACCTTTCGCTCATATATATTATTGCTTTTGAAAGTGTTTTGCATATATATATGTGTGTGTGTGTGTGTGTGTGTGTGTGTGTGTGTGTGTGGATTGGCATATCATCATACCCTCCCACGGCAGTTATGACCTTTGACTTACTCCATTTATTAGGATGCTAGTCGATCTCCACCTACTGAAACATAGGTGTTTATTCTTTTGTTTTAGGTTGGATATCATAATTGATATTTTATTTAAGTGAGAATGTTCCTCTGAATTTGCATTAGAGATAGTCTTCATGAGTGATGCAAATCTCCCTACTCAGTAGATTGGTGTAGTAGAACTTTCAAAGAGTATAATTATTATTTTTTGGATAATGTAAATACTTTTTTTTTGGAAGCCTTGTAAAGGGAAAGCACCTCGCACTACATATCATATGCTACTACCTCAACATGCCACATAAAGTACCGATCAGGTTCCTATGTGAGACCTATGCATACCCATTTGTATGGCATAATTTTATGGATTGGAGATAGCTAATTCTCCTTATATTTGTTTGAAAACGATTACAATTATAGCTGAAATTTTTGGTCTCCTTTGTAATAAGGAACCATTAATATTAACCAGTGTTTTTAGAATAAATTATTAATGTGTACCTAATGTTTATCCTGCACATCGTTGTATATAGTGATATAGCTACTAATCATGTGCTTGCGGACCTCACCAACGGTGACAAATTGACTGGACCCAATTATGACATGTGGCATCAAAAGATTCAACATTTGCTTTATAAGAAAAATTACCTTGAACATTTGACCACTACTATAGACAAACCTGCTGAGGGTATTACCGGTTAGCACTGTCATGATATGGAAGCTTATAATCAGTGGGTGAAAAAAAGATCGTAGTACGTGCTTTATTATGTTAAACACTACGCACGATGATTTGATTGTTGATTATAAGAAATACACCACAGCTAAGTGCATGTGGGACTAGCTGAAAATTGACATCGGAGGAACATCTACTACGAGGTTAAGGCGTATGACCTTGAAGTTGAGATGTATTAGATGGACCCTAAGCACACTATGTTTGAACACTTAAGGTGGACAATGACATAATTCGAAAGTTGAAAGATACTGGGACCACCCTTATTGATGAGCAGTAGGTTCAAGCTGTCATTATGACACTACATGATTCCTGAAGCCCCATAAAGCTCGTTCTCACATACAATGATAGCATTAAAAATTTTACTCATGTAGCACAATATGTATAACTTAAGGCGGAGCGCAAAGAGGCGAACTGTATAACTGCCATAGTTGCCCAAGGAGGCAAGTGCAAGTTCAAACACGAAAGATAGAGCAACACAGAAAATCGGGGAACGACCCAAAACTAGGCACCAAAAGAGGGCAAGTCCGCCAAATGCAAAAGAAGCAAGCGTGGCGGAAAGAAGGATGTATTCAAAGTCAAATGCTACAATTGCTAAAAGATGGGGCACTTTGCTTGTGATTGTACTGATCCGAAGAAGGTATCATTTCTATCCCTCTCTCTGTACATTTGTTTATACCCATATTTTGATTGCTCATACATAGTCTAATTGGATTGTGAATGCAGGAGTAATAAAATATATAGCACGAGATCAAGGGGATTTTGTAGATTATTGCAAAGTTTTGGCTGGATCCCAAAACGTGTTAATGGGGAACGACACTAGTGAGGCAGTTCGAGGAGTTGGTACTTATCAGCTCAAGATGCATACTGGACACACCTTGCTTCTTCACGATGTGCTTTACTCTCTGAATTTTTAGCATAATCTACTTTCAGTTTCTGCGTTATGACTTTTAGGATATTCTTTCTATATTGATGATTGCACTTTAGAGTTTTATTTGAGTGTTACTGTTGTTGGACGTGGATCCTTAATTGATGGATTTTTAAATTAAATTTAGTTGATTATGCTTCATCTATTTCTTATGTAGTTAACAAATGTGATAATTCTGAATTTATTACATGGCATGTTAGATTGGGACACATAGGGCGAGACATGATGGCTAAAGAAGGCCTTTTAGGTTCACTCGTTAAAGTCAACCTCCCTGTGTTCGAGCCCTCTCTAGCACATATGGCTTATCTAAAGCATTTTAGAAAGACAATCTTAGCTACCCAACCACTAAAACTTGTCCACTCAGATATTTGCAGAGCTATAAATGTAAAGGCATGCCATGACGCCTCTTATTTTTTCACATTCATTAATGATTATTTATGATACGGTTATGTGTAACTGATCGCTCATCATTACAAGGCATTAGATTTCTTCAAACGCTTCATGGCTGAGGTTGAGAATCAGCCAATAAGAACTTAAAACTCTGTGCATTGATCGAGGATGTGAGTATCTATCTGACCAATTTAAAGAACTATGTGAGGAGAAGGAGATTTGTAAGCAGTTGACCATTTCTCATACTTCGTAACCAAATGGCATAGCAGAGAGGAGGAATAGGACATTTTTAGATATAGTTAGGTAGATGATGGTGCTAACCAACCTCCCAATGTCTTTCTAGGGGGAAGCTTTTTTGACTACTGCCTACACCCTTAACTGAGTGCCTTCACAGTCAGTTCCTTCAACCCCCATGAGTTATGGAAGGGTGCAAAGTCAAATTTAGGACATATGCAACTCTGGGGATCAGCAAATTATGTTCATTGCACCTCCCATAAGTTTGGGAAGCTTGGTCCTAAAGCTAGGAAACATATCATTATAAGATATTTGACAGCTCAAAGTGTACGGTGAACGCCTTGATGGAGGAGTGACTGAGATAGAATCATGCGATGTCGACTTTATTGAGACAGACTTTCCTAGAATTAGTGATGCCACTAGGGATCTTGACCTCTTTGAGATAGAGGATGAGGAAAGTTTCTCACCTAATTTTGGCGAAGGTGGGGAGTTATCTCATCCTGTAATCTCCAGAGAAAGTGAAATCGACCATCAACCTAGTGGGGGCATACCACAAATAATGAAATGATTACGCTAATTAAAAATTTAAAAACTCTAAATGATTTAATTAATGTATTATGAGTCTTAGATTAAGCTAATTAAATAAGCCTAAACCAAAGATTAGTTGAGCAATTTTTGAACCCTAAATTGAACTAACTCGATTAATTGAGCCTAACCTAGATGGTCGATTAATGAATTTATGAAATCCTAAATTGAATTAATTAAAATGATTAATCATAATCCCTAATAATTTGTGAAATGAATTATTGCAATCCTAATTAATCTATTAATCTAGTAGGTAAAAAGATTTTTAAAGAAAGACAAAAACTTGAATTGAATGGTGAAAGCTACCCAAATCTAACTATTTTAGATGGAAGTTTTGGAAAACCTAATCAATCTAATAATTTAAACAATTAAAACCAAATTTTAAGAGTCAATTAGATGCATTATGAACCTTAATTAATCTAATGAGTTAAGACTTTATTTAATTAAATATTAAAAGAATTATTTAATTAACTACCTCAATTTAAGTAAATGGAATCTAACTATTATGTTAAATATACAATGGTTGTAAATGTCTCACGTGGTGATATGAGTAAGGAGTGGACAAAATATGAATACTAGCTAACCTACATATATGAGAAAACTGAATTGATTTAAAAAAAAAAAAAAAAGAATCATCAAGTATCAAAAACATGTTAATAAACACGAAGCATGGCAAACATGATATTGACTAACCTATCTAAATCTAATGATTATCAATATGGCAAGATATCTGAATCTAAATTAAATACACAATTAATTCTAAAGGGACACAATATTTGAGATAAAAAGAAATGGACCAAAACGGGTTCATTTTTATCAACCCGAGAACCCAAGTAACGCACCTAATGCTACGAGCCAGTTTGAGGGGGGGCCAGCCACGCCCGTACTGACCTACGTCCTAGACTAGGGCCTGTAGACCCATTTGCTGATTCAAAACCCTAATTTAATAGAAATTAGTGAAACCCTATGGTTATCATATGGTTCAAAAATAATGAGCAAAACCCAATCGGTTTCAGCCCTTGATCTTAAGGGGCTGGATTAGAGTGACCGTAGGACTCCATATGGAATCCCCTAAAAGTATTAATTGAAACACGGCGAACGCAAAGGTGAAATAGGAGAAATATCACACAATGATAGGGGTTGGGGAGCATATTACAATTTGAATTACAAAAATAAATAAATAAATAAACAAATAAATAAATAAAATAAAAAAAACTGGAACGAATAATGAACACAAAAAAAAGAAAAGAAAATAAAAAAGAGATAGAAGAGAAGGAGATGGGGTTTCGGCCATAGTAAAAGAGAAAAAGAAGAGAGGAATAAGAAGAAGAAGAAGAAGAAAGGAGGAGAAAGGTGAGTTGTAGGTTCGGTTGCAGTAGCAGGGAAGAAGAAGAAGAAGAAGAGGTGTAGGTTCGGTTGCAGCAGTAGGGAAGAAGAAGAGAAAAAGAAGAAGAAGAAGAAGAAGAGGTGCAGGTTCGGTTGCAGCAGCAGGGAAGAAGAAGAAGAAGAAGAAGAAGAAGAGGTGCAGGTTCAGTTGCAGCAGCAGGGAAGAGGAAGAAGAAGAAGGTTTGGTTGCAGCAGCAGGGAAGAAGAAGAGAAAAAGAAGAAGAAGAGGTGTAGGTTCGGTTGCAGCAGCAGGGAAGAAGAAGAGAAAAAGAAGAAGAAGAAGAAGAAGAAGAAGAAGAAGAAGAAGAAGAAGAAGAAGAAGAAGAAGAAGAAAGGAAGGTGGCGGCCAGTTTGTTTGGAGAAGAAAAAGAAGAGTAGAGATGGGGATTAGGTTAGGGCTGAGGAAAGGAAGGAGGCGGCCAGTTTGTTTGGAGAAGAAAAAGAAGAGTAGGGATGGGGATTAGGTTAGGGCTGAGGAAAGGAAGGAGGCAGCCAGTTTGTTTGGAGAAGAAAAAGAAGAGTAGAGATGGGGATTAGGTTAGGGCTGAGGAAAGGAAGAAGGCGGCCAGTTTGTTTGGAGAAGAAAAAGAAGAGTAGAGATGGGGATTAGGTTAGGGCTGAGATCCTAATCTAAGGGTCTAGATTAAAAGAACAAAAAACAATTTAAAAAAAAAAAACTAAACCAAATCAAATTTACTTAAGTAAACATGTTAAAAAAAAAAAAACAATTAAACCTAATTAATCTAAAAGAATCAATTAAACCTAAATACACCTAATTGAATCGGAATAAACCAATTTATATCTAATAAATCACATTAAACCGAATTGAAACTAATTAAACCTAATCTATTAAATCAGATAAACTAGTTCTAAATTGCAATTGGGAGAAGAAAAATACCTTAAACCTGGCTTTAATCAAGAAACAAGGGGAGATAACCCTTGTGCTTCAAGCCCCAATTCGAACCAAACCGGACTAGATCTCTCGGCTCAAGGAAAGATTAATATGCTAAACTTTTAGACTTGGAGAATATTTGATTTTAAAGGGAAGAAATTAGCCAAAACCTTGATGGGGCCATCCTCTCTCTCAGATTCTCAATTTTTTTCTTCTCTCCTCTGGAAGAGAGGAAGGGCTAAACTTATAGCCTTGTGATTTGAGATGATTCTCTCTTATTTCCGATGTGGGACTAAAAACTAGAGAGAATTGTCCAAAAAGGCTTGCTTTTAGACAAAGGGGTTTGGGCGCCATGTGGTACTCCTTGGTTGCTCGGAATGGAATCTGATACCGAACTTTGGAGTCAACTTTCGGGGGTCATATCTTTCAAACCGTTAGCTAGAATTCGACGTGTAATATATCGTTAGAAAGCTCAGTATGAGCACTATCCAATGATGTAAGACACAATTGTGGTCTTGACCAAGGACCTTTACAAAAATATGCATAAAGTAGGGACCCAGATCATATAATGAAAGAGAGAATCGGGCGTTGATTCGCATAGTTCTCACATCAAAGTGTAATGTCCAACCGGAGGGGACAAACAATAATTATCCACAATATCAAATTCTAATTTTTGAAAACATTTTCTTCTGAAAGTTTATAAGGGAAAAATGGTCATTTTCTACTTTAAGCTTGAAAATTCTCCAAGTCTAAAATGTCTAACATGTAATTCTTCATATTGTCATTATTGCCGGGGGGTGATAAAATTCGGTGTCTACAGATTGCCCCTCTTTGACCGAGACCTATGTAACAGTCGAAATGCAAAGAAAAGAACACACCATTTTATCATTAGGAGCAATGTACTACCGACATCTGACTCAAGGATGGAGCAGGTGCAAATACAAATGCAAAACAAGAGATAAGACCAAAGATAGGAAATGTCGATCGATAACACATGCGAAATCAAGTAGTGTGTGGGTGCTACCGTGATATAAAACCTACCGTAGTCGGACAATATACAGGTAAAACCTAGACTAAGGAGGCACATGCAATATGCTATTCTTAGTGTAAAGAACCAAGTTAACAATGAATTCAGGTATGAAAGAGTACAAATGCAATTGGCTGTCAGGTATAAATAACCAAACACACTATGAATGTAAAAATGAGACAAAGGTGTAAATGCAATTAGCCAACATTGGTATAAAGAACCAAGTACACTTGAATGCGAGTATGGAAAAAAGTGTAAATACAATCGACCGTTAGGTGTATATAACTAAACGGATTGCGAATGTAAGTATGGAAAAACGGTGTAAACGTAATTAGCCAATATTGGTATAAAGAACCAAGCAGACTATGAATGCAAGTATGATAAAAGAAGTGTAGATGTAATCAACTGTCATTGGTATAAAGAACCAAGCATACCATAAGTGCAAATATGGGACAATGGTGTAAATGAATGGTCAAACACAAGAGAAACTAGGTTTGACCTAGGTGTAAGTAACCACCAGACGCAACTTTCAGCCTCAACAGCCGGACTTAAGATAGAAATGGCATTGGTATAAATAACTGCCAAACCCGATCTTTAGTTCGAAAATAACCAGACTTAAATGGAGGTGACATTGGTGTAAACAATTGTCAGATCCAATCTTCAGCTGAAATAACCGGACTATGAGGTGAGACTGACATTAGTGTAAATAACCATTAGACCCAATCTTCGGTGTAAATAACCGGACTTGAAATGGAGCTGACATTGGTGTAAATAACCGCGAGGCCCAATCTGCAACATAAATAACTAGACTTGAAATGGAATTAGAGATGGTATAAAGAATCATCCGAACCAATCTTCGGTTTAAACAACTGGACTTGAACTGAAGCTGACATTGGCGTAAATAACCGTCAGACCCAATCTTCGGTGTAAATAACCAGACTTTGAAATGGAATTGGCAATGGTGTAAAAAATCATCCGAACTAATCTTCGGTTTAAACAACCGAACTTGAACTGAATCTGACATTGGCGTAAATAACCGTCAGGCCCAATCTTCGGTGTAAATAACTAGACTTGAAATGGAATCGGTAATGGTGTAAAGAACCATCTGAACTAATCCTCAGCATAAATAACTAGACTTGAAATAGATTTGGCCATGGTGTAAAGAACCATTGCTACCAATCTTCATGAGCTGATGCATTTGAGGTTAAATACCTAAAAATCTTAAATGTTCAACATTTTAATCATGAGATGTAATGATATTGCAATTAAATTTAAACAAACATCAACCTGATTGGTTAGACAAAGGATTAGTCATGCAAATCCTAACACTGTGCTCACGTAAGAGAGTGTAAATGACCACTACTATAAAAAGGAGTGAGAAGTGTTTACGTTGGAAAATGACAAAGAAGGATTTTGCCGAAACAAATTTCACCATGAGAACGAAGCTAAAACAAGGGAAGTAATCCATCAATGAGTGTTGCCCCAGACTGTGACATCTCCAGTTTGCTCGGCCTAAACTCAAATAAATCTGGCCTGAATATGCATTACTTGCATGTATCTGCAACTTATGGCAATATAGTCTGATGTCTTCAATTGTAATGGCTTTCGGTTGTTCCGACCAAATCTTTATCTCATGGTAAACATCCACAACATGTTGATCCCTTCTTTTTCCTGTGAGTGCACCTTTCTGATGTTGCCTGCATTTTATGAGCGGGAATAGTAGTAACTTCCTTAGCTGCTTCTCAAGACTTGAGGGGTGGCTCCTTAAAATACCCAAAACATCATGTTTGTGGCACAAGCTCTAAGAAACAAGTAGTAAGACAATCAAACAATATGAAAAGGATGCAGACCCAATGGTTCTACCAAGTGTAGAGTTGGGAGCTATTACATGGAATGACGAGCTCACTAGAGAAATCACGTCAACTAAGGAGGCTTAGAAGAAAGGACTAAGTGGTGAAACTCTTGAGAATCCGTTGGAATAAGAGACAGGAGAAAGAGTTCAAGTCTAAGCAGGCCTTCTCTTGATGATAAAAGTAGCGACGATCAAATCGCCTTCAAAATAGGAAGCCAAGAAAGGACATTCATGTGAAGCCCAAACAAAACAAGGTAACATGGTGATTGAGGTGATGGACCGAGCTTGAAATTGACTTCTTAAGCTGCCTACGTATCTTGAGTAAATCAGGAATCAGGTCGGACGTAGTTCCTGTCGCGGATGATGTATTGGTTGTAAAGCCTTGATAATTAAGTTCCATCATAACTGGGTGAGCTCGAAGTTATCGGAGAAAATCTCACCACATTTAGCCTATGAGGACTTGTTGGGTTATAATGGGGCTTAGGACTTGGTTCCAAATGAGGCTAAAAGCTCAAATATGCCCCCAGGGTCTAACTAAAATCTTGCAATTTTCGCCTTTATTGCCTTCTTTCTTTTTCTTCAATTTTTGGTGAGCAATTTTCTCTCTTGCCCCTGCTTAGGGTATTGGATTGCTTTTGGATTAGAGCTTTGCTCCTTTCTTTTCCTCTCCATTTTTTTTTTTTTAAAATCGGCAATTTGCTTTTCTTTTTCTTCTTTGTTTTTTTTGAAGTTGGAGCTTTGCTATCTTTTTGTTATTGAATTTTGAAATGAAAAAGTGCTTTTCCCCAACCTGGGCAATAGTAGGCTCTGGTACAAAAAATGTCTTCTAATTAGACCCCAGAGGCTAGTAGGATTAAGTATTTGAAGGGTACCTTGGTAATGGGATATGGGTAGGCCATAATGGGCTTTCCAAAGGATAGGTTTAGGCCCAAAAAGGATAACTAGCGGATTTAAACTTCTCAGGATTTTTCTCGGATAACTAGCGGCCAAGGATGGCTTCCCTTAATAGGCTTAATGATGTGAAAATTTCCCTTTAAGCTCCTTACTCGTTGGAAGGGGATTAAATGTGCGGAGAGCTCAAGACCTTTTATTACCAAGGCTCTGGCACCAAAATGAATGATGAATGACTGATGGGCTCCTTTTTTTTTTTTTTCTTTCCTTCTTTTTTTTTGTTGCTCTTTCCTTTTTTCTATATTTGATTTTTTTCTTTGATTCCTTTTTGTTGATTTGAAGAAAATAGGCGATAGATCACTGTAAGATTTATCATCAAGAGATGGAAATGGGGAGGAGAACAAAAAAAATACTCAAAATAAACTATTTCAGTAAAAACTGAAACGATTACACCATGTGGAAACTTGATTGGATTGACACAACATCAAAATTAAAAAGATAAAACTTCTCACACGAAACCAAAAGGGAAAAAGCTGGAAATACCTAACAACATGACTGACTATCTATAACACCGAAGGACTTAAACCCAGACATGACCAACCCCTCTTCATCTTCTATAATCATCAAAACTTCTGTACCAAAGAGCTTGCTAATATCCATAAATCCTCCTTGATGCCCTAGATGGGCCTACCAAATTGCTTAAAACTCTGCCCGATCAACCACGCAGTTAAAGAAGATCTCAAAACCTGGTAACTCCTTTCCTAATATTTCATTGAGCCATAGTTCTGGAAACCCAAAGTATGAAGAGTCATGCACTTCCTTAATGAATTGACCATTCAGGTTCTTGAAATAGGGTACCATCTCAAGAGTCTCAGATGCTTCTAATTGATACTTCATGAACTCTCCTTCAACTGTCTTGATCTGTTTGTGTTTTACTTTCGATTTCACCACATGAACATGCCCCCTGCTCTGGATAGATAGATGCCTAATGAAGATGGTGGGGTCAAATTCTTTCAAATCCTCACTAAGAGCATTGATTGATTGGTGATTTGGAAGATGAGTTGTGGTTACATTAGGTTGTTTAGGTCGGAGCTCAAACTTTTTAGCATCATAAAGGTCTTGTGTAAAATGTTTCAAATTAAAATAGTTATCTGTGGTATGTCCTTCTTGGCAATGATAGTGGCAGAATAGGTCTGGATTATACCAACGTGGCTTTTGCTCGGGAATAGACCTTGGTTGAATCGTGAAAATCAATCCGGCCTTTGCTAATGTGCTAAAAATTGAACTCAGGGGTGCACCCAAATTGGCGAACTGCCTCTTAGGTCGACTAGGAGGAGCTGTCCCTTGCTCTAGTGTGAATGGAGCTACCATTGTGGACAATGTTGGTGCCACAGAAGGGAGAGTAGACATTGTGGCATTGACCCCTGAGCTTTTCTGTTGTGGAGGTCTTCTGCTACTACTGGACTCAGTTACAAACCGATCCATTTTGGGGAGTTCCTCTTGGAAGATGGCATCCTCAACCTGTTGTGCCACGACTATCAAACCATCAAAGTTGAGGATGGGGAGAGCAAACAAAAACTTTCGATATGGGTCTCGCAATTCTCTCACTATCATTCCCACTTGCTCTCTCTCATTTGGCCTATCCCACATAGCCTCTTTGTCATGAAACCTTTTCAAATAGCTAGTGAACCCTTCACCTGCTGCTTGCGTTGTTGTTTCCAACTATCTCTTGGTCAACTCTATCTCTGTAGTATAGGAGTATTGGCGAGTAAACGCCTTCATCATGTCGTCCCAAATTCTGGTTGAGGAAGAATCTAGGGCCATTAGCCAATGATGAACATCACCAGTCAGTGAAAATTGGAAGGCCTGCCCCAGTTGCTCATCCGTGAAGCCTCGGCCTCCCCTCAACGGGCCAATAAAAGATCTTAAGTGAGTACGGGGATCACCCCTACCATCAAACTTCTCAGAGGTCCATTTAAATTTTTCTGGCAACCTAACATGAGGAAAGAAACACAACCCTTTTGTATCAATGATTTGATCTTCAACACCTTTAAGGTTCCTGATCAAGTGTTCAAGGCAACTAACTTTATCCTTCAACTCTTGGTTCTCAAGACTTTCAGACTTTCCTATAGCAGGGCTATTGTCAATCACAACATCAACCTCAATACCTAACACATTGGGGTGAGGAACAACCCTAGGATTATGGAGACGACTCCGTTGGTCCTGAACTTCTATCGGTCGAGCAACACCAGCTTGAGCTTGCATCATCACAGTTAAGTTTGCTAACATCTCCTCAATCTTAGCGACACGGGCTTCCATGGGGTCGGGATTTGCTGGTGAAATGTTATCTTGACTCATGGTATCTGTACCCTTTGGGGAAATGGGAAACACTTCTAATGAGGGTTCTGGTGAAAGCCTCACTGGTCTAATTGAATTAGGACCTCTGACCCACAAGGGTAGGGAATGGCCTTCCTAACGAGAATTGGGGCCTCAACTGGGTAGAATATAATGAGAAAGTGAAACTTCGGATTACACTCCTTATTGGTACCGGAAAATGGACAAAAGAAATGATGAGATGATAACAAGTACATTCTCCTACAGGGTCAAAGCATGCACAAACAAGGACAACTATACCAAACAAGGGTTAGATCAATTGAGAGTGGTATCAAATTAGTGGTAAACTGAAAGGAAGTGCCCCTAAGTTAAAGAGACTCTCAATTGATAGATCAAATAAGGTGGTTCGTGTAAGAACTTCCATGTAGGCGGATTTACATTGAATCAATCACCAAAAACCATGGTGGACGAATTTGGGTCCACCATTAACATCGAGATAGCATGTGTGAAACCTTTACCAGGTTGAGACCTATACCACATCGAACTGGTGGTGTTAACATATAGCCACGGTACCAATCATACGGTGCAGTTGTAAGAATCAACAACTGGTGTAGTTATAAACACTAGCACCTTTAATGTTAATGATAAATCCAATCCTTCCGTTAGTGAATGGTAGATTGAGACGGGTAAAAATGACTACAAGGGGTTCCAACATGAACCGCAAACAATATTACATTAGTTGTGTTGATCCTAGTCATTAGTTCTATGTCCAAGTATATGATGCATGTTGGCTAGGTTTAGGACTGGCAAGGCTACCTTGATAAGATACCTATCACCCATATACACAGAATGAATCAGAGGCACCTGGTCCCTTTGATATACCAATAGGGGAATAGCTCGAGCAGATCGATCTCAGAGTGTTAACCAATAGCGTCTCTTTGGGCACACCTAAATGTGTGTGATCTCCCTCAAGCACGCAAGATAACACCCTCGTCGATAAGTTCCATATTCCAGACCTAAATGGCACGGTATCAAGGGGTGTGATGTAACTGGGGGCGGCCCAAACATATGTGAGGGACCCTGATAGCTACACCACGTGGGTGAATAAGGGTAAGGCATGCTGTGGTCAATACAAGAAGTGTATGCAAGTGATGAAAAGTGAAAAATAACATGTCAATATACAAACAATAAGGTACAAACAAAGCTATACAAACAATGGTCAATCAACACTCTAACATCCCCAGCAGAGTCGCCACTGTAGGTATCATGCGAAATCAGTTGCCTGGGTCGCAATATGGCGTATAGCGCGTGTACACACGCTAGGGGTCGACCCTAATGAGATGAGATAGTATCCCCTGGTCATCAAATGCCAAGGGGGGGATACACGTTATGGGTAAAAGGGAGTCGCCACCTAGAAAGGGTCTAGGACCCATAAATGTCTCCCCCAATCAAGGGAGAGAAACTAATGACTCTGATGGATAAGGCTGGTTTGCACCAAGATTCTGGACAAGTGTCAAGTGACAAACTAGGAAGGTGTAGGCACCCAGTCTGCCCGACCTTAAGGCCGATCTCCTTTTGTTTGACCAAAGTTTGTTTGTACCCTACTAACTAGTCCTAAATCTAGGTCACTGAAAACCTTAAACTAAGTATCTAAGTATGACATGTGAAAACCCTAAGCCAAGTGTCTAAATTATACTAGCTAGGTTATGATGCAAATAATGAAATGATTACACTAATTAAAAATTTAAAAACCCTAAATGATTTAATTAATGTATTATGAGTCTTATATTAAGCTAATTAAATAAGCCTAGACCTAGGATTAGTTGAGCAATTTGTGAAACCCTAAATTGAACTAACTTGATTAATTGAGCCTAACCTAGATGGTCGATTAATGAATTTATGAAATCCTAAATTAAATTAATTAAAATGATTAATCATAATCCCTAATAATTTGTGAAATGAATTATTGCAATCCTAATTAATCTATTAATCTAGTAGGTAAAAAGATTTTTAAAGAAAGACAAAAACTTGAATTGAATGGTGAAAGCTACCTAAATCTAACTATTTCAGATGGAAGTTTTGGAAAACCTAATCAATCTAATAATTTAAACAATTAAAACCAAATTTTAAGAGTCAATTAGATGCATTATAAACCTTGATTAATCTAATGAGTTAAGACTTTATTTAATTAAATATTAAAAGAATTATTTAATTAACTACCTCAATTTAAGTAAATGGAATCTAACTATTATGTTAAATATACAATGGTTGTAAATGTCCCACGTGGTGATATGAGTGAGAAGTGGACAAAATATGAATACATGAAAAAAATGAATTGATTTAAACAAAAAAAAAGAAAAAAAAGAATCATCAAGTATCAAAAACATGTTAATAAATACGAAGCATGACAAACATGATATTGACTAACCTATCTAAATCTAATGATTATCAATATGGCAAGATATCCGAATCTAAATTAAATACACAATTAATTCTAAAGGGACACAATATTTGAGATAAAAAGAAATGGACCAAAACGGGTTCATTTTTATCAACCCGAGAACCCAAGTAACGCACCTAATGCTACGAGTCAGTTTGAGGGGGGGCCAGCCACGCCCGTACTGACCTACGTCCTAGACTAGGGCCTGTAGACCCATTTGCTGATTCAAAACCCTAATTTAATAGAAATTAGTGAAACCCTATAGTTATCATATGATTCAAAAATAATGAGCAAAACCCAATCGGTTTCAGCCCTTGATCCTAAGGGGCTAGATTAGAGTGACCCTAGGACTCCATATGGAATCCCCTAAAAGTATTAATTGAAACACGATGAAGGCAAAGGTGAAATAGGAGAAATATCACACAATGATAGGGGTTGGAAAGCATATTACAATTTGAATTACAAAAATAAATAAATAAATAAATAAATAAAAAACTGAATGAATAAACAAAAGAAAATGAACACACAAAAAAAGAAAAGAAAATAAGAAAGAGATAGAATAGAAGGAGATGGGGTTTCGGCCATAGTAAAAGAGAAAAGAAGAGAGGAAGAAAAAGAAGAAAGGAGGAGAAAGGTGAGTTGTAGGTTCGGTTGCAGCAGCAGGGGAGAAGAAGAGAAAAAGAAGAAGAAGAAGAAGAAGAAGAAAAGAGGGGAAAGGTGAGTTGCAGGTTCGGCTGCAGCAGCAGGGAAGAAGAAGAGGTGCAGGTTCGGTTGCAGCAGCAGGGAAGAAGAAGAGGTGTAGGTTCGGTTGCAGCAGCCGGGACGAAGAAGAAGAAGAAGGAAGGAGGCGGCCAGTTTGTTTGGAGAAGAAAAAGAAGAGTAGAGATGGGGATTAGGTTAGGGTTGAGATCCTAATCTCAGGGTTTAGATTATAAGAACAAAAAATTATTTAAAAAAAAAATAAACCAAATCAAATCTACTTAAGTAAACATATTAAAAAAAAAAAAACCAATTAAACCTAATTAATCTAAAAGAATCAATTAAACCTAAATACACCTAATTGAATCAGAATAAACCAATTTATATCTAATAAATCACATTAAACCGAATTGAAACTAATTAAACCTAATCTATTAAATCAGATAAACTAGTTCTAAATTGCAATTGGGAGAAGAAAAATACCTTAAACCTGGCTTTAATCAAGAAACAAGAGGAGATAACCCTTGTGCTTCAAGCCCCAATTCGAACCGAACCGGACTAGATCTCTCGGCTCAAGGAAAGATTAATATGCTAAACTTTTAGACTTGGAGAATATTTGATTTTAAAGGGAAGAAATTAGCCAAAACCTTGATGGGGCCATCCTCTCTCTCAGATTCTCAATTTTTTTCTTCTCCCCTCTGGAAGAGAGGAAGGGCTAAACTTATAGCCTTGGGATTTGAGACAATTCTCTCTTATTTCCGATGTGGGACTAAAAACTAGAGAGAATTGTTCAAAAAGGCTTGCTTTTAGACAAAGGGGTTTGGGCACCATGTGGTACTCCTTGGTTGCTCGGAATGGAATCTGATACCGAACTTTGGAGTCAACTTTCGGGGGTCATATCTTTCAAACCGTTATCCAGAATTCAACGTGTAATATATCGTTAGAAAGGTCAATCCGAGCACTATCCAATGATGTGAGACACGATTGTGGTCTCGACCGAGGACCTTTACAAAAATATGTATAAAATAGGGACCCGGATCATATAATGAAAGAGAGAATCAGGTATCGATTCGCATAGTTCTCACATCAAAGTGTAATGTCCGACCTGAGGGGACAAACAACAATAATCCACAATATCAATTCTAATTTTTGAAAACATTTTCTTCTGAAAGTTTATGGGGGAAAAATGGTCATTTTCTACTTTAAGCTTGAAAATTCTCCAAGTCTAAAATGTCTAACATGTAATTCTTCATATTGTCATCATTTCCCGGGGGATGACAAAATTCGGTGTCTACACTATCAACTTTCACAAACACCATGAGATCATATGCAAAGATGAGGAGGAATAGAAGCAATTTTTTACACTGAGGCAGGAGCTTAATTAATGGAAGACTAGTTTTACAAGACGGACCAGGGTTCCTAACTGGTATACAACGTGACTCACCCAATCTTATAGTTATATTGGTTCCATGAAAGCCAAATTTGTCTGTGGGTCCTAAATCCAAATGTAGGTGGTGTCCTCCCATTCATTCTCTCCCAAGAGTAGGATATTCACTAAAAGATGTAAATATCACTATACTCACACATTTTAAAATTTTTATGATATATCACATGAAAAATATTTTAAAAATAAAATCACTAATGTAGGTTTGTTTATAACTCCAAATTACTTTTCTACAAATTACAACTTCTTGGTTTATATTTATTAATTCCTAACCCTACAAATAAGGACTACATGCTACCTAGATAAACAAAAGCTACCATTGTATGTGGATATTGGAAGGCATATAAAAATAAACATAAATATAAGCACATGAAAGCATAGACCACTAAGATGAAAGCATAGACCATTGAGTCTTTAATCCAAATACAGGGGCTATGGCTTTCGAACACAATGCCTTGCAAAGAAAACATGGTGCCTACATTGCATAAATTTCGTTCAAAATATGTGTTAGTGAGGTGCAAATGTTTGCTAAACATATATGCACAATACATTAATATAACCTAATATTTTTATTTATTATTTTAAAACCCCAGTAGTTTGCTTTTTGAATGTTAGAAAATCTCACTGATTTTGTTATTGTGCCTAAGATTTGAATTTTAGACATTTTTTTGGAACAAGTTCCCCCTCTATGCACTTTCCGTGCCAGAACATTGAACGAGTTGTAATCGTTGATATTTTTTATACATGTAAATGATTTTATTGCAACTTATAAAGAGTATTGGGTGTCTTTATTAAAAAGAATAATAATAAAAAAAAAAATTGGAAGTTCTTAGAAGGAAACTGTGTCTTTATGTGACCAAAACATGTGTCACACCAATTATTTGGATTCTATTACAACTTATAAGGAGTATTAGGTGTTTCTGAAAAATATCGGATGTTCTTAGAAGGAAAGTGACAAGAAAAGTATGTCTTAATGAGAAACAAAACACGTGTCGCACCTATTATTTTTAATTTTTAGTTCTATGTATCTAATGTCTCATAATTTGTTTATATTTTTCAAAGATTTTATTATTTTTACTATAGAACTTTTTATGGAAAATGACGCCCTCCATTGTGATTTTCATGCATGATCATTAAACATATCACAACGTTGCATCTATTATGCATAAATGGATAGGATTCTAGTACTAAATATGAAGGGTTATCCTTGTCATAGAGAAAATTTAACATCCTTTCATATGTGGTAAGAAAAAGTTATTTTATCTCTTTAAAAAAAACACAAGGGTTTTATATGTGACAAAAAAGGGCCATTATGCAAGGAATTGTCCCAAACAACAAAAGAAAGATAATATTATCAAGCACCTTATATTGATGATCCAAATGGTGAGTTAAGAGTCCCTGTTAATAGTTTATGAAGCCCCACAAGAAGACTCTATGTTATCTCATCTATTCATGATGATGACTATTCTTCTGACTCCAACACTGATGATGATGAGACTTTATTTGGAGATTTGTTCATGTTGCAGCGAGAATTCTCACCTTTTGACACACATTCCAGTCCCTGTAGCAGCCTATGCTATTAGCCAAAGTTACCATTTATCTGGAGAAATAAATGAAGCATTTCCAGAATATTGCGTATTTTGACATAGGTGCAACAATATTTTGACATAGGTGCAACAACTTCCATCATTAACCTGACGCTACTACCTCCAGACTGGTGGAAGTTGAATTCATACCATGGCAAACTGGAGCCCCAACACATGAGAGAGAAGCTCTAATGGCCAAAACTTTAGTGAAAGCCCTAAGGGAGATAGAGAGTTGCATCTCCAAAAAGATCCAAGTTTTCCAGCAATCTTCATTACTAACTCCTTAATATGAAGATAGAAAAGCAGGTCATAGATATGAACCCAAATTGGGAAAGACTCAAAACACAAGGTTTGGGGTAGAGATGAAGCCAACTAGAGCTGAAGGCAGATCAAACAGTTTTTTATCAACCATGGCCCTTGGTGTAGAGCCATTGATAGTTCATGATGGCTTAAAATTTGAAGGAGAAAAATGTAATCTCTCATAGACATATTGAGTTCTACCATCACATTCATAGGGTTTTTAGTTAAGAGGATAACTTCAGGACGGTGAGGATCCGAATCCGATGCCATTAATCTTACAAAACTGCATAAACTGTGTTTGTAGAAAATCAAAGAAACAAGAAATTGCAAACCTAAGGATATATGATATTGGAAAGAAAAACTACAACTTTAAAGCGGAGAAAAAAAAAAAAATGAAATAGATAAGGATCTATAGAAACAAAAAGAAAGAAAAGATATTTGAAGAATTTTTATACTAAGTAACATCTATAATCACCAAAGCTGTGTTTCGTAGTCAAGAGAAGAAATGAAAAGAAATGAGAAGGAAAAAGACTCTACAAAGGAAAAGAATAGAAAAGAAATGAAATGGCATGGTAAGAAAATAAATGTCTTATTATCTATAGAAGAAAAGAAAAGATTTTTTTTTTTCTTTTTCTTAAGTAAAGAAAACTTCACCATTCCCAAGGTGAATTTTAAATAAAATAAAAAAAAAAATTTTTCTCTTGGTTCAGGACATACCAAGTACAATGAGAATTTTTCAAACCAAGAAAATAATACAATTTTTGTATTTTTCTTTTTGTCTCTTGACTACCAAACATAGCGTGAGAAAACACAAGAACTGAGGAGGAAACCAGAAACCAAACCTCCAAAATTGAAAGGAGAAGAAATCCGATGAAAAACGAAGAAATTCCTCACAGTGAAGAAGATGAAAAACTAAAACAAGATCTCTGGTTAATGCCTCTCGTACGAATGAAATCTCTCAAAAGGTAGAAATCCTCGTAGGTTGAAACCCTATTGAGAACCAAGAAAACTCAGGATAAAAAGCCTTGCAACTCAATGAAACTATCTAAACTCTCTCATAGGTAACATTTGGCAGTGAACACAATGAAATAAATGACTCAAATTAAATCATGCATATAATATATACCAAGAAGTATGGTTTCAGTTCAACAATCGCAAATGAGTTATCACCTACTATCATTATTGGATAAAATATGGCAACTGGCGGCCATGCAGTAGTACTATTGTATTACTTTCATTAAAACAAGTCGTCAATGGTGACATTCTCCACAGATCCAAAGCTTGTTAGTGGTTCAAGACTTGGGTAGTCAGCTACCACAGATTCACCTGGTAAGGATATCGGGAATTCATCCATGAAGCTGTTGTTGTCACTGAAGAATGATGGTACGCTTGCAGCTGGATCTTCTACTACTATGGGCACAGGAACCATGTTATCCAGAGATTTTCGAGCTCGAATGACCTGAAGAAATTAATTAATACCAATGAATTAATATGATTACTACTTATAATTAGTAGTTATCAGTAGATGTTTAAGGAACTAGAAGCCAAATAAAAACCTAAAAGATATTCAAAGATTGCAGTGGAACAGCTGGTTACATACATATTTCTGGTTTTCATCATCTTTATAGAACATTAAGAAGTCCCCACGTTCCAAGCCATGTGTGCTCACAAAATTCCCTGAGAAAATTTCAACACATATTATGGTTACGGATAATGATTAAAAAAGTTTCTCATTTAAGTTTGAAGATTGCACTTCCCTTCCCTTTAATTCTTCCTACAATCAAAGGAGCCGCAGTTGTTTCTATGATGGAAATGACAAAATAAAAATGGCATAAGATGTGCTCACCAGTGTTCTCAAGCACATACATTCGGCTTTTATTATTGGGCCAAAACCTGTATTGAGTATATCTAAGATATAATTATCAAGCAATTAAAACATCTAATCTCTAAGATCATCCCTTTTGCAACAGAGTGATGAAGCAAATTAATTAGTAATCAAACCTAAACTTGAAGTTCCATAGTCTCTGACCATCCATATCCTCCATGTTAATGAAGATCCCTTCCTTAGCATCAAGAGGTGGGAGATAATCTTCGGCTGCTTTCTGAAATCCAGTTTATGTGAGTTTTAGTACCAAATATTTTCGGAGATTAGTGTGGTGCAATACACATCTGCAATCTAATTATGTTGATGTCTATTTTTTTTTTTTTTGGTAAAAATGAGTTCATTCAAACTGAACAACACAAGGTTTGCATGCAACGCATTCAAAACCTAGGAGTGGAACATGACGCTGTCTTAACAGGGAATTGACAGGGTCTCCGGTGCTAGGGCTTGGATAAAACCAAAGGAATCCCTAAAAAATATGTTGTAGGCACAACTTACAAGATGACTGGGTAAATTACAAGGATCACAATAATAAAAAACAGGATGATTTGATAAATCACAACTCAGGTCCTGAGCCAATTCGACATCGCCCTAAAATTTTAGGGCATAGGTTGGGCTAGGTTTGGAGCCTAGTTCCGACCAAGCTAGACTTTCTATTGAGGCCTTGGGTTGAGCCTAGCTTGGCCTGGACTAAACTGTTATACTTAATAAAACTCAAGGAAAGGCCTATATACAACAAAGATTTTTTGTTGTTGTTGTTACATAGAGAAGTCCCGTTGCTATTAATATAGAAGCTGGACATGGATAAATATATACACATGTAAGTGTAGGTACCATGGACCTCTGCCCCCGCGGGATCGCTATACGGCGCGTAGCGCGTGTACACACGCTAGGGTTCGACCCTAATGAGATGAGATAGTATCCCCTGGTCATCAAATGCCAAGGGGGGATACACGTTATGGGTAAAAGGGAGTCGCCACCTAGAAAGGGTCTAGGACCCATAAATGTCTCCCCCAATCAAGGGAGAGAGACTAATGACTCTGATGGATAAGACTGGTTTACACCAAGATTCTAGACAAGTGTCAAGTGACAGACTGGGAAGGTGTTAGGCACCCAGTCTGCCCGGCCCTAAGGCCGGTCTCTTTTT